>NW_022161200.1:0-21112 GCF_008728515.1 Papio anubis | reverse complement strand
GCGAATTCCACAAGAACAGGCTTAGCGAGCGGCTTCTTGAGGGGAAAGCTCTAACTCTGTGAGATGAATTTACAGAACACTAAGCAGTTTCTCAGAAAGCTTCTTTCCAGATTTCATCTGCGGATATTTCCTTTTTCACCATAGCCCTCTAGGGGCTTCCAAATATCACTTTGCAAATTCCACAAGAACTGTCTTAGCGAAAGTCTTCTTGAGGGGAAAGTTATAACACTGTGAGATGATTTCACAGAAGACAAAGAATTTTGTCAGAAAGGTTCTTGCTCTTTGTTATCGGAGGATATTTCCTTTGGCCCTATAGTCTTCAAAGGGATCCGAAATATCTGTTGTCAAATTCCACAGAAATAAGGCTAGCAAAGACATCCACGAAATACGGATGTAACTCTGTGAGGGGAAGACACACATCACAAAGCAATTTCTCAGAAAGCTTCTTTCCAGTTTTTCTCTGAGGATACCTCCTTTTTCACCATAGCCCTCTATGGGCTTCCAAATATCACTTTGCGAATTCCACAAGAACAGGATTAGCGAGCGACCTCTTGAGGGGAAAGTTGTAACTCTGTGACCTGATTTAAGAGAACACTTAGCAGTTTCTCAGAAAGCTTCTATCCAGATTTCGTCTGAGGATATTTCATTTTTCAGCCTAGCCCTCTATGGGCTTCCAAATATCACTTTGGCAATTCCACAAGAACTGTGTTAGCGAAAGGCTTCTTCAGTGGAAAGCTGTAACTCTGTGAGATGATTTCACAGAACACAAAGAAGTTTCTCAGAAAGCTTCTTTCTCTTTGTTATCCGATGATATTTCCTTTGGCCCTATAGTCTTCAAAGGGATCCGAAATATCTATTCTCAGATTCCACAGAAATAAGGCTAGCAAAGAGAACCACGAAATACAGATGTAACTCGGTGAATCGAAGTCACGCATCAGAAAGCAGTTTCTCAGAAAGCTTCTTTCTCTTTGTTATCGGAGGATATTTCCTTTGGCCCTATAGTCTTCAAAGGGATCCGAAATATCTGTTCTCAGATTCCACAGAAAGAATGCTAGCAAAGAGATCCATGAAATACAGATGTAACTCTGTGACTGGAAGTCACACATCACAGAACAGTTTCTCAGAAAGCTTCTTTCCAGATTTCATCTGAGGATATTTCCTTTTTCACCGTAGCCCTCTATGGGCTTCCAAATATCACTTACCAAATTCCTGGAGACTGTCTTGAGTGAAGGCTTCTTTGTGGAAGCTGTAACTCTGTGAGATGATTTCACAGAACACAAAGAGAAGTTTCTCAGATAGCTTCTTTCTCTTTGTTATCGGAGGATATTTCCTTTGGCTATACTCTTCAAAGGGATCCGAAAATCTGTTCTCAGATTCCACAGAAATAAGGCTAGCAAGAGAGATCCACGAAGAGGCTACAGATGCTTAACTCTGTAGGATTAACAGAACACTAGCAGTTTCTCAAGCTTCTTTCAGATTTCATCAGAGGATATTTCTTTTTCAGCATAGCCTCTAAGGGCTTCAAATATCACTTTGCCAATTCCACAGAGGCTTTATCTTGTAGAGAGCTTCTTGGTTTGGAAAGTTGTGACTCTGTGAGATGATTTCACAGAACACAAAGAAGTTTCTCGAGCTTCTTTCTATTTGTTATCGAGGAGGATATTTCCTTTAGCCCTATAGTCTTCAGGATCGAAATATCTGTTCTCAGATTCCACAGAAACAAGGCCTTAAAGAGATCCACAGAAATACATATGCCAACTCTGTAGTGGAAGTCACATCACAGTGCAGTTTCTCAGAAAGCTTCTTTCAGATTTCCTTCGAGGGATAGTTCCTTTTCACCATAGCCCTCTAAGGGTTTCCGATATCACTTTACGAGATTCCCACAGAACAGGCTTGGCTGACGAAGTTTTGAGAAGCTGCAACTCTAATGAGATGAATTCACAGAACACTAAGTTTCTCAGAAACCTTCTTTCCAGATTTTATCTGAGGATATTTCCTTTTTCAACATAGCCCTCTCTGACTTCCGAATATCACTTTGTAAATTCCACAGAAGGGTCTTGGCGAGGCTGCGGAAAGCTGTAACTCTGTGGATGATTTCACATTCTTTGTTATCCGGACATTTCCTTAGGCCCTATAGTCTTCACAGGATCAAATTATATCCGTTCCCAGATAGCACAGAAATAAGGCTATACGTAGGATCCACGAAATACAGATGTAACTCTGTGACTGGAAGTCACACATCACAAAGCAGTTTCTCAAGCTTCTTTCCAGTTTTTCTCTGAGGACATTTCCTTTTTCCTGCATAATAGCCCTCTATGGGCTTCCAAATATCACTTTAAGATTCCAAAGGAACGAAGCAGCAAGCGTCTTCTTGAGGGGAAAGGTGTAAATCTGTGAGATGAATTCACAGAACACTAAGCAGTTTCCACAAACCTTCTTTCCAGATTTAGATCAAGAGGATATTTCCTTTTTCACCCTATAGCCCTCTGTGAAGCGAGATATCCTTTGCAAATTCCACAACAACTGTCTTAGTGAAGGCTTCTTGAGGGTGAAATGCTGTAACTCTGTGAGAAGATTTCACAGAACACCAAAGAAGTTTCTCAGAAGCTTCTTCTTTCTCTTTGTTATCGGAGGATATTTCCTTTGGCCCTATAGTCTTCAAAGGGATCGAAATATCTGTTCTCATATTCCACGAAATAAGCCTGCCAAAGAGATCCACGAAGTACAGATGTATCTCTGTGGTGGAAGTCACATCACAAAGCAGTTTGTCAAGCTTCTTTCCAGTTTTTCTCGGAGGATAGTTCCTTTTTCACCATAGAGCTCCATGGGCCAAATATCCTTTCTTGAGATTCCGAGAACAGGCTTAGCGAAGCGGCTTCTTGGGGAAAGCTGTAACTCTGTGAGATGAATTCACAGAACGCTAAACAGTTTCTCAGAAAGCTTCTTACCAGATTTCATCTGAGGATGTGGCTTCTTTTTTCAGCATAGCCCTCTATGGGCTTCCTAATATCACCTTGCAAATTCCACAAGAACTGACTTAGCGAAAGGCTTTTGGGGAGAAAGCTGTAACTCTGTGAGATGATTTCACAGAATACTAAGAAGTTTCTCAGAAAGATTCTTTCCCTTCGTTATCAGAGGATATTTCCTTTGGCCGTATAGTCTTCCAAGGGATCCGAAATATCTGTTCTCAGATTCCACAGAATAAGGCTAGCAAAGAGATCCACGAAATACAGATGTAACTCAGTGAGTGGAAGTCACACATCACAAAGCAGTTTCTCAGAAAGCTTCTTTCCAGTTTTTCTCTGAGGATAGTTCCTTTTTCAACATAGCCCTCTATGGGCTTCCAAATATCACTTTGCGAATTACACAAGAACAGGCTTAGCGAGCAGCTTCTTGAGGGGAAAGCTGTAACTCTGTGAGATGAATTCACAAAACACTAAGCAGTTTCTCAGAAAGCTTCTTTCCAGATTTCATCTGAGGATATTTCCTTTTTCAGCATAGCCCTCTATGGGCTTCCAAATATCACTTTGCCAATTCCACAAGAACTGTCTTAGCGAAAGACTTCTTGAGGGGAAAGCTGTAACTCTGTGACATGATTTCACAGAACACAAAGAAGTTTCTCAGAAAGCTTCTTTCTCTTTGTTATCGGAGGATATTTCCTTTGGCCCTATAGTCTTCAATTGATCCGAAATATCTGTTGTCAAATTCCACAGAAATAAGGCTAGCAAAGAGATCCACGAAATACAGATGTAACCCTGGGTGTGGAAGTCACACATCACAAAGCAGAAAGCTTCTTTACAGTTTTTCTCTGAGGATATTTCCTTTTTCACCGTAACCCTCTATGGGCTTCCAAATATCACTTTGCGAATTCCACAAGAACAGGCTTAGCGAGCGTCTTCTTGAGGGGAAAGCTGTAACTCTGTGAGATGAATTCACAGAACACTAAGCAGTTTCTCCGAAAGCTTCTTTCCAGATTTCATCTGAGGATATTTCCTTTTTCACCATAGCCCTCTATGGGCTTCCAAATATCTCTTTGCAAATTACACAAGAAGTGTCTTAGCGAAAGGCTTCTAGAGGGGAAAGCTGTAACTCTGTGAGATGAATTCACAGACACTAAGCAGTTTGTCAGAAAGCTTCTTTCCCTTCATTATGCAGAGGATATTTCCTTTGGCCCTATGGTCTTCCAAGGGATCCGAAATATCTGTTGTCAGATTCCAGAGAAATAAGTCTAGCAAAGAGATGCACGAAACACAGATGTAACCCTGTGTGTGGAAGTCACACATCACAAAGCGGTTTCTCAGAAAGCTTCGTTACAGTTTTTGTCTGAGGATATTTCCTTTTTCACCATAGCCCTCTACGGGCTTCCAAATATCACTTTGCGAATTCCACAAGAACAGGCTTAGCGAGCGGCTTCTTGAGGGGAAAGCTGTAACTCTGTGAGATGATTTCACAGAACACAAAGAAGTTTCTCAGAAAGCTTCTTTCTCTTTGTTATCGGAGAATATTTCCTTTGACCCCATAGTCTTCAACGGGATCCGAAATATCTGTTCTCAGATTCCACAGAAATAAGGCTAGCAAAGAGATCCACAAAATACAGATGTAACACTGGGAGTGGAAGTCACACACCACAAAGCAGTTTCTCAGAAAACTTCTCTCCAATTTTTCTCTGAGGATATTTCCTTTTTCACCATAGCCTCTATGGGCTTCCAAATATCACTTTGCGAATTCCACAAGAAGAGGCTTAGCGAGCGGCTTCTTGAGGGGAAAGCTGTAACTCTGTGAGATGAATTCACAGAACACTAAGCAGTTTCTCAGAAAGCTTCTTTCCAGATTTCATCTGAGGATATTCCTTTTTAACCATAGTCCTCTATGGGCTTCCAAATATCACTTTGTAAAATACACAAGAAGAGTCTTAGCGAAAGGCTCCTTGAGGGGAAAATCTGTAACTCTGTGAGACGATTTCACAGAACACAAAGAAGTTTCTCGAAAGACTCTTTCTCTTTGTTATCGGAGGATATTTCCTTTGGCCCGATATTCTTCAGAGGGATCCGAAATATCTGTTGTCAGATTCCACAGAACTAAGGCTAGCAAAGAGATCCAAGAAATGCAGATGTAACTCTGTGAGTGGAAGTCACACATCACAAAGCACTTTCCCAGAAAGCTTCTTTACAGTTTTTCTCCGAGGATAATTCCGTTTTCACCATAGCCCTCTATGGGCTTCCAAATATCACTTTGCGAATTCCACAAGAAGAGGCTTAGTGAGCGGCTTCTTGTGGGGAAAGCTGTAACTCTCTGAGATGAATTCAAAGAATACTAAGCAGTTTCGCAGAAAGCTTCTTTCCAGATTTCATCTGAGGATATTTCCTTTTTCACCATAGCGCTGTATGGGCTTCCAAATATCACTTTGCAAATACCACAAGAAGTGTCTTAGTGAAAGGCTTCTTCAGGGGAAAGCTGTAACTCTGTGAGATGATTTCACAGAACACAAGAAGTTCTCAAGCTTCTTTCTCTTGCCCTTTATTATCGGAGGATATTTCCTTTAGCCCTATAGTCTTGAAGGGATCGAAATATCTGTTGTCAGATTCACAGAAATAAGGCTAGCAAAGAGATACACGGAAACAAAGATGTAACCTGTGAGTGGAAATCACACATCCACAAAGAAACTGTTTCTCAAGCTTCTTAACCGTTTTCTCTGAGGGATATTTCCTTTTTTCACCCAGAGCTCTCTAATGTCTTTAGGTATCACTTTCGCGATTCCACAGAACAGGCTTAGCGTCGGCTTCTTGAGGGAAAGGTGTAACTCTGTGAGATGAATTCACAGAACACTAAGCAGTCATCTCAGAAACTTCTTTCCAGATTTGAAATCTGAAGATATTTCCTTTTTCACCATAGCCCTGTATGGGCTTCCAAATATCCTTGCCAATTCCACAAGAACTGTCTTAAGCGAAAGACTGCTCGAGGAAAAGCTGTAACTCTGTGAGATGATTTCACAGAACACAAAGTTTCTCAAGCTTCTTTCTCTTGTTATGAGGAGGATATTTCCTTTGGCCTTATAGTCTTCAAAGGGATCGAAATATCATTCTCAGATTCCACACAGAAATAAGGCTAGCAAAGAGATCCACGAAATACCGATGCTTAACTCTGTGAGTAGATGCTCACCCCTCCACAAAGCAGTTTCTCCAGGAAGCTTCTTTCCAGTTTTTCTCTGAGGATAGTTCCTTTTTTACACCATAGCCCTCTCACGGTTCCAAATATCCTTTGGCAGTTTCCACAAGAACAGGCTTGAGTGGCCGGCTTCTTGAGGGAAAGCTGTAACTCTGTGAGATGAATTATCACAGCACTAAGCAGTTTACTCCAGAAAGGTTCTTTCCAGATTTCATCTGAGGATAATTCCTTTTCATCATGGCCCTCTATGGAAACACAAATATCACTTTGCAAATTCCACAAACAGTGTCTTCCAAGCGAAAGGCTTCTGGGGAAAGCTGTAACTCTGTGAGATGTCCCCAGAACACAAAGTTTCTCAGAAAGCTTCTTTCTCTTTGTCATCGGAGATTATTTCCTTTGGCCCTAGGTCTTCAATTGATCCGAAATATCTGTTGTCAAATTCCACAGATAAAGGCTGTAAGAGCCACTAAATACAGATGTAACTCTGCGAATTGGAAGCACACATGCGAGCAGTTTTCTCAGAAAGTTTCTTTCCAGTTTTCTCTGAGGATATTTCCTTTTTCACCATAGCCCTCTAAGAGGGCACCCAATTATCGCACCGAATTCCACAAGAACAGGCTTAGCGGCGACTTCTTGAGGAAAGCTGTAACTCTCTGAGATGAATTCACAGAGACACTGGCAGATCCTCAAGCTTCTTTCCAGATTTCATCAGAGGATATTTCCTTTTTCACGTAGCCTCTATGGGCTTCCAAATATCCTTGCAAATTCCACAAGAACTGTCTTGGTAGAAAGTGCTTCTTGAGAAGCTGTAACTCTGTGAGATGTTTCAGAGAACACAAAGTAGTTTCTCAAGCTTCTTTCTCTTTGTTATCGTGGATATTTCCTTAGGCCCTATAGTCTTCAAAGGGATCCGAAATATCTGTTTCTCAGGTTCCACCTAGAAAAAAGGCTAGCAAAGAGATTCACAGAAATACAGATGTAACTATGTGTAGTGGAAGTCACACATCACAAGAAGCAGTTTCTCAGAAAGCTTCTTTCCAGTTTTCTCTGAGGATATTTCCTTTTCACCATAGCCCTCTATATGGGCCAAATGTGCACCGAGATTCCACAAGAACAGGCTTAGTGGCTGGCTTCTTGAGGGGAAAGCTGTAACTCTTTGGATGAATTCACAGAACACTAAGCACTTTCTCAGAAAGCTTCATTTTTTTTTTTGGGATGGAGTCTGGCTCTGTCCCCCCAGGCTGGAGTGCAGTGGCCAGATCTCAGCTCACTGCTGCAAGCTCCAGCCTCCCGAGGTTCAACGCCATTCTCCTTCCTCAGCCTCCCGTGTAGCTGGGACTACAAAATCGCCACCTGGCTCGGCTAGTTTTTGTATTTTTTGGTAGAGGCGGGGGTTTCACGGGTTTTGGCCAAGGATCGTCTGATCTCCTGACCTCGTAATCCACCCGACTCGACTCCCAAAAGTGCTGGGATCCCACAGGCTTGGAGCCACAGGGCCCGGCAGAAGCTTCTTTCCAGATTTCGTACAAGGGATATTTCTTTTTAAATATTGCACTCCTATGGGCTTCCAAATATCACTTTACCCAAGTTACACAAAAACTCTCTTAAGCGAAAGGCTTCTTGAGGGGAAAGCTGAAAGTCTGTGAGATGATTTCACAGAACAAAAGTTTCTCAAGCTTCTTTCTCTTTGTTATCGGAGGATATTTCCCTTTGGCCATAGTCTTCAAAGGGATCCGAAATATCATTCTCAGATTCCACAGAAATAAGGCTACCAAACAGATCCAGGAAACACAGATCTTAACTCTCTGAGTGGAAGTCACGCATCAGAAAGCAGTTTCTCAGAAAAATTCTTTCCAGTTTTTCTCTGAGGATACTTCCTTTATCCGCAGTTAGCCCTCTATGGGCTTCCATATATCAAGTTCGCAATTCCAGAAGAACAGGCTTAGAGGCGGCTTCTTGGGGGAAAGCACCAGCAACTCTGTGAGATGAATTCACAGAACACTAAGCAGTTTCTCAGAAGCTTCTTTCCAGTTTTCATCTGAGGATATTTCCTTTTCCTGTAGTCCTCTATGGGCTTCCTAATATCACTTTAGAAATTCCACCAGAACTGGCAAGCGAGAAAGGTTTTTTTTTATGGGAAGCTGCTTAACTCTGTGAGATGATTTCAGAACTAAAAGTTTCTCAGAAAGCTTCTTTCTCTTTGTTATCGAGGATATTTCCTTTAGCCCTGTAGTCTTTCAAAGGGATCGAAATACTCGTTTCTCAATTCCACAGAAATAAGGCCCAACAAAGAGATCCACAGAGAAATACAGATGTAACTCTGTGAAAGGTGGAAGTCACACATCACAAAGCAGTTTCTCAGAAAGCTTCTTTCCAGTTTTCTCTGGATAGTTCCTTTTCACCATAGCCCTCTGGGTTCAAATATCACTTTCACGATTTCCACAAGAACAGCAGGCTTAGCGGCTTCTTGAAGGGAAGCTGTAACTCTGTGAGATGAATTCAAAGAATACTAAGCACTTTCCCAAGCTTCTTTCCAGATTTCATCTGAGGATATTTCGTTTTCACCATAGCACTCTATGGGCTTCCAAATATCACTTTGCAAATTCCACAGAAGAGTCTTGGCGAAGGCTTCTTCGGGGAAAGCTGAAACTCCGTGAGATGATTTGACAGAACCCCAGATAAGTTTCTCAAGCTGCTTTCTCTTTGTTATCCGAGGATATTTCCCTTTGGCCCTATATTCTTGAGGATCGAAATATCTGTTGTCAAATTCCACAGAAATAAGGCTAGCAAAGAAATCCAAGAAATACAGATGTAACTCTGTGAGTGGAAGTCACACATCACAAGACTCTTTCTCAGAACGCTTCTGAACAGTTTTTCTGAGGATAGTTCCTTTTTCACCATAGCCCTCTATAGACACCCAAATATCCTTTTCACGAATTCCACAAGAAAAGGCTTGGCGGCTTCTAGAGGGTAGCTGGAACTCTGTGAGATGAATTCACAGAACACTAAGCAGTGACTCAGAAGCTTCTCTACAGATTTCATCTGAGATATTTTTCACCATAGCCCTCATGGGCTTCCAAATATCACTGCGAGATTCCACAGAACTGTCTTAGTGAAAGGCTGTGAGGGGAAAGCTGTAACTCTGTGAGATGTTTTTCACAGAACATGAAGAAGTTTCTCAAGAAAGCTTTTTTCTCTTTTTATCGGAGGATATTTCAGCACGGACTTATATTTTTCAAAGGATCCGAAATATCTCTTCTCAGATTCCACAGAATTAAGGCTAGGGAAAGAGATCCACGAAATAGAGATGCCAACTCTGTGGTGGAAGTCACACATCACAAACAGTTTCCCAGAAGCTTCTTTACAGTTTTCGGAGGATACTTCCTTTTCACCATAGCCCTCTATGGGCCCCAAATATCACTTTAAATTCCCACAGAACAGGCTTGTGGCCCGGCTCTTAAGGGATAGCTGTAACTCTCTGTGAGATGAATTCACAGAACTAAGCAGTTTCTCAAGCTCCTTTCAGATTTCATCAGGAGGATATTTCCTTTTTTCACCATAGCCCTCCTATGGTCTTCCCGAGCATATCACTTTACCAAATTCCACAGAACTGGCTTAAGCGAGAAAGGTTTTGAGGCGCGCTCTGGCAGGATGATTTCTGGGAACACAAAGAAGTTTCTCAAGAAAGCTTCTTCCTCTTTGTTATCCCGGAGGATATTTCTCTTTGGCTATAGTCTTGAAGGATCGAAATATCTGTTTCAGATTCCCAGAAATAAGGCTAGCAAGAGAGATGCAAGAAATACAGATGTAACTCTGTGAGTGGAGTCACACATCACAAAGCTGTTGTTTCTCAGAAAGTTTCTTAACCGTTTTTTCTCTGAGGATATTTAGTTTTTCATCACTTAGCCCTCTATGGGTTACAAATATCTCTTGCAAATTCCCACAAGAACAGGCTTAGAGAGTGGCTTCTTGTGGCCCGGCTTCTCAACTCTGTGAGGATAATGAACCACCATAACACTAAGCAGTTTTAGAGAAAGCTTCTTGAGATTTCATCTGAGGATATTTCCTTTTTTTCACCATAGCCCTCTACTCGGCTTCCAAAATATCACTTTACAAATTCCACAGAAGGAGTCTTGTGAAGCGCTTCTTGAAGTCGCTATAACTCTGGGAGATGTTTTCACGGAACACAAAGAAGTTTCTCTAAGCTTCTTTCTCTTTGTTATCGAAGAATATTTCCTTTGGCCCTATAGTCTTCAAGGGGATCCGAAATATCTGTTCTCAGATTCCACAGGAAATAGCAACACCAAAGATCCGCAGGCCTAGAAGTAACTCTGTGAGTGGAAGTCACACATCCTGAAAGCAGTTTCTCAAGAAAGCTTCTTTCCAATTTTTCTCTGAGGATACTTCCTTTTCACGTAGCCCTCTATAGGCTTTAAAATATCACTTTAGAATTACAAGAACAAAGGCTTAAGCTGACACATGAGAGGCTGTAACTCTGTGAGATAGATTCACCCAGAACACTAAGCAGTTTCTCCAAGCTTCTTTCCAGATTTCATCTGAGGATATTTCCTCCTTCAGCATAGCCCTCTATGGACTTCAAATATCACTTTGCAAATTCCACAACAACAGGCTTAGCGAGGCGGCTTCTTGAGGGAAAGTTGTAACCCTGTGAGATGAATTCACAGAATACTAACCAGCAGTTTTCTCCAAGCTTCTTTCAGATTTCATCTGAGGATATTTCTTTTAACAATAGCCCTCTATGGGCACCCAAATCACTTTGCACATTCCACAAGAATTTGTCTTAGCGAAGGCTTCTTGAGGGAAGCTATGTCTGTGAGATGATTTCACAGAACTTACAAGAAGTTTCTCAGAAGCTTCTTTCTCATTCTGCTCGGAGGATGTTTCCTTTGGCCCTATATTCTTCAAAGGGATCCGATATCTGTTCTCAGATTCCACAGAAGTAAGGCTAGCAAAGAGATCCACGAAATACAGATGTAACTCTGTGAGTGGAAGTCACACATCCTAAAGCAGTTTCTCAAGCTTCTTTCAGTTTTTCTCTGAGGATGTTCCTTTTCACCCAGAGACCACTCACGGGCTTCCAAATATCACTTTGGGAATTCACAGAACAGGCTTAAGCTGGGGTTATTGGGTGAAGCTGTAACTCTGAGATGAATTCACAGAACACTCGGTATTCTCAGAAAGCTTCTTTCAGATTTCATCTGAGGATATTTCCTTTTCACATAGCCCTCTAGGGCTTCCAAATATCACTTTGCCAATTCCACAGAACTGTCTTAGCGAAAGTCTGCTTGAAGCTGTAACTCCTTGAGATGATTTCACAGAACACAAAGAAGTTTCTCACAAAGCTTCTTTCTCTTTGTTATCGGAGGATATTTCCTTTGGCCCTATAATCTTCTAAGGGATCGGAAATATCTGTTCTCAGATTCCACAGAAATAAGGCTAGCAAATAGATCCACGAAATACAGATGTAACTCTGTGAGTGGAAGTCACACATCACAAAACAGTTTCTCAGAAAGCTTCTTTACAGTTTTTCTCGGAGGATATTTCCTTTTTCACCATAGCCCTCTATGGGCTTCCAAATATCACTTTGCGAATTCCACAAGAACAGGCTTAGCGAGCGGCTTCTTGAGGGGAAAGCTGTAACTCTGTGAGATGAATTCACAGAACACTACGCAGTTTCTCAGAGGGGTTCTTTCCAGATTTCATCAGAGGATAATTCCTTTTTCACCATAGCCTTCTATGGGCTTCCAAATATCACTTTGCAAATACCACAAGAACTGTCTTAGTGAAACACTTCTTTATGGGAAAGCTGTAACTCTCTGAGATGATTTCACAGAACACAAAGAAGTTTCTCAGAAAGCTTTTTTCTCTTTGTTATCGGAGGATATTTCCTTTGGACCCATAGTCTTCAAAGGGATCCGAAATATCTGTTCTCAGATTCCACAAATATAAGGCTAGCAAAGAGAACCACGGAATAGAGATGTATCTCTGTGAGTGGAAGTCACACATCACAAAGCAGTTTCTCAGAAAGCTTCTTTCCAGTTTTTCTCTGAGGATAGTTCCTTTTTCACCATAGCCCTCTATGGGCTTCCAAATATCACTTTGCGAATTACACAAGAACAGGCTTAGCGAGCGGCTTCTTGAGGGGAAAGCTGTACCTCTGTGAGATGAATTCACACAACACTAAGCAGTTTCTCAGAAAGCTTCTTTCCAGATTTCATCAGAGGATAATTCCTTTTTCACCATAGACCTCTATGGGCTTCCTAATATCACTTTGCAAATTCCACAAGAACTGTGTTAGCGAAAGGCTTCTTGAGGGGAAAGCTGTAACTCTGTGAGATGATTTCACAGAACACAAAGAAGTTTCTCAGAAAGTTTCTTTCTCTTTTTTATCGGAGGATATTTCCTTTGGCCCTATAGTCTTCAATTGATATGAAATATCTGTTGTCAAATTTCACAGAAATAAGGCTAGCCAAGAGATCCACGCAATACAGATGTAACTCTGTGAGTGGAAGTCACACATCACAAAGCAGTTTCTCAGAAAGCTTCTTTACAGTTTTTCTCGGAGGATACTTCCTTTTTCACCATAGCCCTCTATGGGCTTCCAAATATCACTTTGCGAATTCCACAAGAACAGGCTTAGCCAGCGGCTTCTTGAGGGGAAAGCTGTAACTCTGTGAGATGAATTCACAGAACACTAAGCAGTTTCTCAGAAAGCTTCTTTCCAGATTTCATCTGAGGATATTTCCTCTTTCAGCATAGCCCTCTATGGGCTTCAAAATATCACTTTGCAAATTCCACAACAACAGGCTTAGCGAGCGGCTTCTGGAGGGGAAAGCTGTAACACTGTGAGATGAATTCACAGAATACTAAGCAGTTTCTCAGAAAGCTTCTTTCCAGATTTCATCTGAGGATATTTCCTTTTTCACCATAGCCCTCTATGGGCTTCCTAATATCACTTTGCAAATTCCACAAGAACTGTGTTAGCAAATGGCTTCTTGAGGGGAAAGCTGTAACTCTGTGAGATGATTTCTCAGAACACAAAGAAGTTTCTCAGAAAGCTTCTTTCTCTTTGTTTTCGGAGGATATTTCCTTTGGCCCTATAGTGTTCAATTGATCCGAAATATCTGTTGTGAAATTTCACAGAAATAAGGCTAGCCAAGAGATCCACGCAGTACAGATGTAACTCTGTGAGTGGAAGTCAAACATCACAAAGCAGTTTCTCAGAATGCTTCTTCCCAGTTTTTCTCTGAGGATAGTTCCTTTTTCACCATAGACCTCTATGGGCTTCCAAATATCACTTTGCGAATTCCACAAGAACAGGCTTAGCGAGCGGCTGCTTGAGGGGAAAGCTGTAACTCTGTGAGATGAAATCACAGAACACTGAGGAGTTTCTCAGAAAGCTTCTTTCATGATTTCATCTGAGGATATTTCCTTTTTCAGCACAGCAATCTATGGCCTTCCAAATATCACTTTGCAAATTCCACAAGAAGTGTCTTAGCGAAAGGCTTCTTGGGGAACGCTGTAACTCTGTGAGATCATTTCACAAAACACAAAGAAGTTTTTCAGAAAGGTTCTTTCTCTTTGTTATCGGAGGATATTTCCTTTGGCCCTATAGTCTTCAAAAGGATCCGAAATATCTGTTCTCAGATTCCGCAGAAATAAGGCTAGCAAAGAGAACCACGAAATACAGATGTAACTCTGTGAGTGGAAGTCACACATCACAAAGCTGTTTCTCAGAAAGCTTCTTTACCGTTTTTCTCGGAGGATATTTCCTTTTTCACCATAGCCCTCTATGGGCTTCCAAATATCACTTTGCGAATTCCACAAGAACAGGCTTAGCGAGCGGCTTCTTGAGGGGAAAGCTGTAACTCTGTGAGGTGAATTCACAGAACACTAAGCAGTTTCTCAGAAAGCTTCTTTCCAGATTTCATCTGAGGATATTTCTTTTTCACCATAGCCCTCTATGGGCTTCCAAATATCACTTTGAAAATTCCACAAGAACTGTCTTAGCGAAAGGCTTCTTAAGGGGAATGCTGTAACTCTGTGAGATGATTTCACAGAACACGAAGAAGTTTCTCAGAAAGCTTCTTTCTCTTTGTTATCGGAGGATATTTCCTTAGGCCCTATACTCTTCAAAGGGATCCGATATATCTGTTCTCAGATTAAACAGAAATAAGGGTAGCAAAGGGATCCACGAAATACGGATGAAACTCTGTGAGTGGAAGTAACACATCAGAAAGCAGTTTCTCAGAAAGCTTCTTTCCAGTTTTTCTCTGAGGATATTTCCTTTTTCACCATAGCCCTGTATGGGCTTCCAAATATCACTTTGCGAATTCCACAAGAAGAGCCTTAGCGAGCGGCTTCTTGAGGGGAAAGCTGTAACTCTGTGAGACGAATTAACAGAACACTAAGCAGTTTCTCAGAAAGCTTCTTTCCATATTTCATCTGAGGATATTTCCTTTTTCAGCAGAGCCCTCTATGGGCTTCCAAATATCACTTTGAAAATTCCACAAGAACTGTCTTAGCGAAAGGCTTCTTGAAGGGAAAGCTTTAAGTCTTTATGAGGATTTCACAGAACACAAAGAAGTTTCTCAGAAAGTTTCTTTCTCTTTGTTATCGGAGGATATTTCCTTTGGCTCCATAGTCTTCAAAGGGATCCGAAATATCTGTTCTCAGATTCCACAGAAATAAGGCTAGCAAAGAGATCCACGAAATACAGATGTAACTCTGTGAGTGGAAGTCACATATCACAGAGCAGTTTCTCAGAAAGCTTCTTTCCAGTTTTTCTCTAAGAATATTTCCTTTTTCACCATAGCCCTCTATGTGCTTCCAAACATCACTTTCCGAATTCCACAAGAACAGGCTTAGTGAGCGGCTTCTTGAGGGAAAAGTTGTAACTCTGTGAGATGAATTAACAGAACACTAAGCAGTTTCTCAGAAAGCTTCTTTCCATATGTCATATGAATATATTTCCTTTTCCATAGCCATCTATGGGCTTCAGTATCTCCGCTTTACCGATTCCACGGGAACTGTCTTGGCGAAGGCTAGCGGGGAAAGCTGCCAACTCTGTGAGATGATTCCACAGAACACAAAGGAAGTTTCTCAGAGAACTGCTCTTTTTATCGAGGACTATTTCCTTTGGTCCTGGACTTCAGGATCCGAAATAACCGTTCTCAGATTCTAGAGAATAAGGCCAAGCAAAGAGATCCACGAAAAATATAGATGTAACTCTGTGATGCGGTCGCACATCCTGAAACGGTTTCTCGAGCTTAACGGTATTTCTGGGGATATTTCAGCCTCACCATACTCCTCTGGGCTGAATATCACTCCATTCCGCAAGAACAAGGAAGCAAGCGTCGCGGCTTCTTTTTTTTTTGAGGCCCAGGTCTCACTGCCCATCTCAGGCTGGAGTGCAGTGGCGATCTCGGCTGCAGGCTCAGCTGGAGTTCACGCCATTCTCCCGCCTCAGCCTCCCCGGTAGCAGGACTACAGGCGCCCTTCTACCCAGCAGCCCGGCTAGTTTTGTATTTTTAGTAGAGGCAGGGGTTTCACCATGTTAGCCAGGATAGTCTCGATCCTCCTGACCTTGTGATCCACCGCCGACCTCCCAAAGTGCTGGGATTACAGGCAGGCCATGGTGGCGTCTGCAGAAACTTCTTGAAGCCGAGAGCGTTTGTAACTCTGTGAGATGAATTAACAGAACCTAAAGCGAGTTTCTCAGAGAAAGCTTCTTTCCAGATGTCATCTGAGATATTTCCTTTTCAACCATTGCCATCTATGGGCTTCCAAATATCCTTTGCAAATTCACAGAACTATGCTTGGCGAAAGGCTTTGCAGAAGCTACTGTAACTGTGAGCCGCAGTTCACGAGCTTTGCAGAAGTTTCTCCAGGCAGCTTCTTTCTCTTTGTTATCGAGGAGAATATTTCCTTTGGCCTCACAGTCTTCAAAGGGATCAAAATATGCAACCTAGATTCCACAGAAATAAGGATAGCAAGACTTTCATGAAATACAGATGTAACTCTGTGAGTGGAAGTCACATTTCACAAAGCTGTTTCTCAAAGCTTCTTTCAGTTTCCTCTGAGGATATTTCCTTTTCACCCTTAGCCCAGCATGGGCTGAAATATCCCGCTACTTGAATTCCACAAGAACAGGCTTAGCGAGAGGTTTCTTGAGGGGAAAGCTGTAACTCTGTGAGGATGGGTTAAGCAGTTTCTCCAGAGAAGCTTCTTTCCAGATTTCAATGTGGATATTTCCTTTTTCACCATAGCCCTCTATGGGCTTCCAAATATCACTTTGCCAATTCCACAAGAACTATCTTAGCGAAGTCTTCTTGTGAGGAATGCTGTAACTGTGAGCTGATTTCACGGAACACAAAGAAGTTTCCCAAATTTTCTTTCTCTTTTTAAGGAGGATATTTCCATTAATTAGCCCTATAATTCAAAGAGATCCGAAATATCTGATTTCCAGATTGCACTGAAATAAGGCTGAAAAGAGATCCACGAATACAGATGTAACTCTGTGAGTGGAAGTCACACATTACAAAGTGGTTCCTCAGAGCTTCTTTCCATTGTTTCTCTGAGAGACCTATTTCCTTTTTCACCACTTAGCCCTCACGATGGGATTCCCAAATATCACTTCTGAGACTTCACAGAAAGGCAGCGGCTTCTTGAGGGGAAAGCTGTAACTCATGAGGATACGTTCACAGAACACTAAGCAGTTTCTCTGAAAGCTTCCTTTAAGATTTCTTCTGAGGATATTTCCTTTTTCACCGTAGCCCTCTATGGGCTTCCAAATGTCACTTTGCAACTTCCACAAGAACTGTCTTAGCATAAGGCATCTTGAGGGGAAAGCTGTAACTCTGTGAGATGTTTTCACAGAACACAAACAAGTTGCTCAGAAGGCTTCCTTCTCTTTGTTATCGGAGGATATTCCCTGTGGCCCTATAATCTTCAAAGGGATCCGAAATATCTGTTCTCAGATTCCACAGAAATAAGTCTAGCAAAGAGATCCACGAAATACAGATGTAACTCTGTGAGTGGAAGACACACATCACAGAGCAGTTTCTCAGAAAGCTTCTTTCCAGTTTTCCTCTGAGGATATTTCCTTTTTCACCATAGCCCTCTAGGGGTTCCAAATATCAATTTCCGAATTCCACAAGAACAGGCTTAGCGAGCGGCCTCTTGAGGGGAAAGCTGTAACTCCGTGAGATGAATTCGCAGAACACTAAGCAGTTTCTCAGAAGGCTTCTTTCCAGATTTCATCTGAGGATACTTCCTTTCTCACCCTAGCCCTCTATGGGCTTCCAAATATCACTTTGCAAACTCCACAAGAACTGTCTTAGCGAAGGCTTCTTCAGCGGAATGCTTTAACCCTGTGAGATGATTTCACAGAAAACAAAGAAGTTACTCAGAAATTTTCTTTCTCTTTTTTACGGAGGATATTTCCTTTGGCCCTATAATGTTCAAAGGGATCCGAAATATCTGTTTTTAGATTCCAGAGAAATAAGGGTAGCAAACAGATCCACGAAATACAGATGTAACTCTGTGAGTGGAAGTCACACATCACAAAGCAGTTTTTCAGAAAGTTTCTTTCCAGTTTTTCTCTGAGGGTATTTTATTTTTCACCATAGCCCTCTACGGGCTTCCAAATAACACTTTGCAAATTACACAGGAACTCTCTTAGCGAAAGGCTCCTTGAGGGGAAAGCTGTAACTCTGTGAGATGATTTCACAGAACACAAAGAAGTTTCTCAGAAAGCTTCTTTCTCTTTGGCCCTATAGTCTTCAAAGGGATCCGAAATATCTGTTCTCAGATTCCACAGAAATAAGGCTAGCAAAGAGATCCACGAAATACAGATGTAACTCTGTGAATGGAAGTAACACATCACAAAGCAGTTTCCCAGAAAGATTCTTTCCAGTTTTTCTCTGAGAATATTTCCTTTTTCACCATAGCCCTCTATGGGCTTCCAAATATAATTTTCCGAATTCCACAAGAACAGGCTTAGCGAGCGGCTTCTTGAGGGGAAAGCTGTAACTCTGTGAGATGAATTAACAGAAGACTAAGCAGTTTCTTAGAAAGCCTTTTTCCAGATTTCATCTGAGGATATTTCCTTTTTCACCATAGCCCTCTATGGGTTTCCAAATATCACTTTGCATATTCCACAAAAACTGTCGTAGCCTAAGGCTTCTTGAGGGGAAATCTGTAACTCTGTGAGATGATTTCACAGAACACAAAGAAGTTTCTCAGAAACCTTCTTTCTCTTTGTTACCGAATGATATTTCCTTTTGCAATATAGTCTTCAAAGGGATCCGAAATATCTAATCAGATTCCACAGAAATAAGGGAAGGCCAGATTTCCACGAAATACAGATGTAACTCTGTGAGTGGAAGTCACACATCAAAAAGGAGTTTCTCAGAAACCTTCTTTCCAGTATTTCTCTGAGGATATTTCCTTTTTCACCATAGCCCTCTATGGCCTTCCAAATATCACTTTCCGAATCCCACAACAACATGCTTAGAGAGCGGCTTCTTGAGGGTAAAACTGTATCTCTGTGAGATGAATTAACAGAACACTAAGCACTTTCTCAGAAAGCTTCTTTCCAAATATCATCTGAGGATATTTCCTTTTTAACCATTGCCATCTATGGGCTTCCAAATATCACTTTTCAAATTCCACAAGAACTGTCTTAGTGAAAGGCTTCTTGAGGGGAAAGCTGTAACTCCTTGAGATGATTTCACAGAACACAAAGAAGTTTCTCAGAAAGCTTCTTTCTCTTTGTTATCGGAGGATATTTCCTTTGGCCCTATAGTCTTCAAGGGGATCCGAAATATCTGTTCTCAGATATCACAGAAATAAGGTAGCAAAGAGATCCACGATATACAGATGAAACTCTGTGATTGGAAGTCACACATCACAAAGCAGTTTCTCAGAAAGCGTCTTTCCAATTTTTTTCAGAGGATATTTCCTTTTTCACCATAGACCTCTAGGGGCTTCAAATATCACTTTGCGAATACCACAAGAACAGGCTTAGGGAGCGTCTTCTTGAGGGGAAAGGTGTAACTCTGTGAGATGAATTCACAGAACACTAAGCAGTTTCTCAGAAAGCTTCTTTCCAGATTTCATCTGAGGATATTTCCTTTTTCACCATAGCCCTCTATGGGCTTCCAAGTATCACTTTGCCAATTCCAAAAGAGCTGTCTTAGCGAAAGGCTTCTTATGGGGAAAGCTGTAACTCTGTGAGATGATTTCACAGAACACAAAGAAGTTTCTCAGAGAGCTTCTTTCTCTTTGTTATCAGAGTATATTTCCTTTGGCCCTATAGTCTTCAAAGCGATCCGAAATATCTGTTCTCAGATTCCACAGAAATAAGGCTACCAAAGAGATCCACGAAATACAGATGTAACTCTGTGAGTGGAAGTCACACACCACAGAGCAGTTTCTCAGAAAGCTTCTTTCCACTTTTTCTCAGGATATTTCCTTTTTCACCGTAGCCCTCTATAGGCCTCCAAATATCCGCTTTTAGAATTCCACAAGAACAGGCTTAGCCAGGTGGCTTCTTGGCCAGAGGAAAGCTGTAACTCTGTGAGATGAATTCACAGAACACTAAGCAGTTCTCAGAGAGCTTCTCTGCAGATTTCATCCTGAGGACTTTTCCTTTTTCACCATAGCCCTCTATGGGCTAAAATATCACTTTACAAATTCCACAGAACTATCTTAAGTGAAAGGCTTCTTGAGGGAAAGCTATAAGAAGTCTGTGAGATGATTTCACAGAACACAAAAGTTTCTCAGAATGCTTCTTTCTCCCTTGTGCGAGGAGGATATTTCCCTTTGGCCTATAGTCTTGAGGATCGAAATATCTGTTCTCAGATTCCACAGAAATAAAAGGCTAGCAAAGAGATCCACGAAATACAAGATGTAATTCTGTGGTGGAAGTCACACATCACAAACAGTTTATCAGAAGATTCTTAGAGTTTTCCTCATGAGTATATTTCGTTTTACACCACTATAGCACTCTATGGACTTCCAAATATCTTTCGGGAATTGAATTCAAAGAACAGGCTTGGTGGCTTCTTGAGGGGAAAGCTGTAACTCTGTGAGATGAATTCACAGAACACTAAGCAGTTTCTCACAAAGCTTCCTTCCACATTTCATCTGTGGATATTTCCTTTTTCACCACAGCCCTCTAAGGGCTTCCAAATATCACTTTGCGAATTCCACAAGAACAGGCTTAGCGAGCGTCTTCTTGAGGGGAAAGCCGTATCTCTGGGAGTTGATTTCACAGAACACAAAGAAGTTTCTCAGGAAGCTTCTTTCTCTTTCTTATCGGAGGATATTTCCTTTGTCCCTATAGTTTTCTAAGGCATCCGAAATATCTGTTCTCAGATTCCACAGAAATAAGGCTAGCAAAGAGATCCACGAAATACAGATGTAACACTGTGAGTAGAAGTCACACAGCACAAAGCACTTTAAGAGAAAGCTTCTTGTTGGTTTTTCTCTGAGGATGTTTCCTTTTTAACCGTTGCCCTCTATGGGTTTCCAAATGTCACTTTGTGAATTCCAAAAGAACAGGCTTGACGAGCGGCTTCTTGAGGGGAAAGCTGTAACTCTGTGAGATGAATTCACAGAACACTAAGCAGTTTCTCAGAAAGCTTCTTTCCAGATTTCATCTGAGGATATTTGCTTTTTCACCATAGCTCTCTAAGGGTTTCCGAATATCACTTTGTGAATTACACAAGAACAGCCTTAGCGAGCGGCTTCTTTAGGGGAAAGCCCTATCTCTGTGAGTTGATTTCATAGAACACAAAGAAGTTTCTCAGAAAGCTTCTTTCTCTTTGTTATCGGAGGTTATTTCCTTTGGCCCTATAGTGTTCAAAGGGATCCGAAATATCTGTTCTCAGATTCCACAGTAATAAGGCTAGCAAAGCGA
>NW_022161199.1:0-21119 GCF_008728515.1 Papio anubis | reverse complement strand
GACGTGTCAGTGCTGAAGTAGCTGATTTGGGAGCACACCGATTTGCAGTCTGTGCAGGTGCAAAAGACTGAGGACTGAGGCCCAGCACAGGCAAAAGGCTCCCAAGCTGTCATTATGGGGCAGGGTGTTTGTGGCTTCCTCAGCGATAGGTGGGCGTAAAGGTCAATTAAAAAGCCAGAGAGCAGTGGAAAGGCAGGATTCTGTGTCCGGGCAAGAAAAGGAGGTCCAGCCCCTGCCCAGGCATCCTTATTCACCCTTCTCTTTACCTTTCTTCCTCCGTGCCACCTTCCCAGGGCAGACTTCCAGGGCTGTGGTGTCTCTGCTGCTCTTTCTCCATCCCAAAGGGAGCAGTAGGGAGGTTATGTGATGACAAAGCTATCTCCTCACACTCAGCTGTCTAGTTACCCTGGGGATTCCTCTGGAGGATGGGAATATTCTGTTTTACCTCTGACCTACAGTAAGATCCCAGCCATTAATGAGGCCAAGAATAATGACCACATTCTGTTTACACAGGATTATTTATAACACACATAGTCGAATAACACCATCAAGTTCTGAACAAGTCAATCCATTCTTCAGAATTATAGAAATGCAGGTCTCTCAGCTGTCAGCAATGGGCTCAAATCCCCAGAGTGAGTAACTTGTCAGGGTGGGATCAGCCACATGAAGATGTTTCTTTACAGTTAGTGACTCTGTTCGCTGTGTTTCACCTGCTGAGATCCAACCTCCATGAGATTCTCCATTGTAGTTTTTGCTGTTTTCTGTCTTGTGATTGCTGTAGCTACAGAGTCCAAAACACTGCCTGGCACTAAGGACAGACTCAATACATGGTTATTAAACATGTAAGTTCACCTACATTGGAATTCCAAAAAGAAGTACTGATCTGAAGTCAAGAAAGTAATTTTTAAAAAACTCTGGATATTTTGTGTTTGAGATTCAAAGTTCATTTAATAGAAGATATTAAGTGAGAACATTTTCCTTTGGATTTGGTTAGCAGGAGAAGAATATGGATATGAAAATACAAATGTATCACATGTACCTACCCATGGCCCAGAGACTTGAGAGCCCAGCTGGTCTCTGCAGCTGCCAATCATGGCCTCTGTTCACTCATTTATGGTCTGATGTCCATGGATCCACATATGCTGGATCCCATGGGTTCATGTGGAGAAAGTGGAGGGGGTGTGATGGGCTTTCCCAGTCCTGCTTAAAAAACCACAGGAAGCCAGTAGATCATAAAGCAAATTCTGGGGACAGAAAACCCTCAAGAGCAAATAAACTGCAGAATACGGGTGAGTTGGAAAAATGTCTAGTAATATTCATATAACTAAGAAACTTTACATTAGATATCATTCAACAAAATATTCCTTACAGAGCTTGCAATCAGCCATATGATCAATGCAATTCAAACAATAGACTCATCAACCTTAAGCCCCATAGTAGACTTTGATGAGGAAATTATCGAGGGAAGAATGATGGGTTTGTGAGCTCTGTGTCCACAGAAGAGATATTTCTGCACTAGGAGGAGTGGGTAAAGCCATTAAATAATTAGGAATGTAGGTGCCCATCTGGACTTTATTCTAATCCAATACGCAATGCCGTGAGTCCTGCATCTGCAAATCTTAGCATTCACTGTACTTCCTTCAGTTACCCAATTCCTATGATAAATTAACTTTAGACATGGATGATTAAAAAACATCAATTAATGTGAGAGTCCTTGAAATCTGTTGATTTAATGCACAAGAATTGTGGAGCACTTCAAATGTATATATTTGTTAATTTATGTACCAATGATATGATACCTCTTCGTTGATCTGTTGTAAAAATCATCCAGCGAGGGAGTAAGTTGATGGGTAACAGGTGTTGAATAGTTAAACAGTATGAACCACATTGATGATGGTCAAAGCTGGCTGAGGGGTACAAACAATTCACTAGAAAACTATCTGTACATTTGTAGGAATCAAAAGTTCCCATGCTAACCAGTGTTGAAAATATCCTTGTTTGTGATGAGATGTTTATGTTCTTCTTTTAACAGGTGTACAATGTGGACAAAATGTAAGCTTACACTGTGGCTTCAAGTAGAAGCCCATCTTCTCCCAACAGGGAGAGGAGAAGCTGGTGTGCAGAACGTGGAAAAGACAGGAGCTCAGGGTTTCCCGGGACAGAGAGGTGAGTGAGTCTGGAGCCCTAAAAGTAAGAGGAGGGGCTGTGAGTTGGGCTGCGGGGGTCTGCAGGGGCCACAGTGTGAAGGGCAGGCTGCAGAGGCCTCAGGGCTCAGGTTTTATAAAAATGAGGAGTTACTGAAGGGGCTTAAGCCAGGGAGTGCCCTCCCTGCCTCATCTGAATGAGAGGGATCTCTCCAAATGCCTTGAGAAGGAGCGCCTGAGAAAAGTGAGTGATACTGATCCTACATTATTCACTAAAGCACCTTGTGAGTCTGGAAATCCAGGGACCATTTGCACAGTTAGCACAAGAGTAGACGCGGCTACATTGAGAAGTGATGGTCTCTGCCCTTGTCTTCTCACTTGCAAGACAACTTTGGGGGAAAAATACATACTGATCTTTCTAATAAACTGAAAACAAATCGTATAAGATCTAGGACAAATTCTTGACCAAAAAATATGACACAACTGTGTAGACAATGACAAGTTTTACTTAGGGAGCTAATGGCTAACTTCATAAAACAGAGAAATACGTCACACTGCTCACTGGTAAAGGTAAGTCTACCAAATCTATTAATTTTCCTACATTACTAAATTAAGTCAAATCTCTATAAAACATACAAAACGATTGTATGTATAACTTTTGCTGAACTGCTGCCTTTGAAATCTGATGGATCATTTATTTTTCCTGGAAAATTCTCATTTTCACCATCCTTTTAAAGAGCCCCTAGCTTTTCTTCAACCCAGCTCCTCAGCTGACTCCTTTTCCGTGATGCCCACCCTGATGGCACATGGGCAATTAGATTTTTCTAGAACGCCATGCAGGGGTGCTGACACCTGTAATAGTTATATATGTACATGTGTGCACATCCCACAGACCTAGACTACTTCTGGGAGTGAGAAGTCACAGTAACAATGCATAGCATAAGAGAAGCAGTGTCTAGGAATCAGACCATGGAGATGTGAATACAGGCAGTGACTGGAGAGCTGCAGAGACCAGCTGGCTTCTGAAGTCTCTGAGTCATGGGAAAGTGTGTGTTCCGGGACCAGCATCGGATGATGACTATTCACTCAAAGAAATCCAGGCCTGGGGGCTGGGCCCTGTGCTCAATGATGGGGACTCGGTAGCTGTGTCCCCTCTGGCCTGGCAGAGATCCCTGAGCAGGGAGCTGTGTATGGTCTCAACAGGTGCTTCCTCTCAGGGCCTTGCAAGAAGAAAAGCAAATCTTCCTCCCGCTCAGTCTGCAGAGTGAGCTGAGCTGCATCCCCAGGGCTCAGGGAGGGGCTGGGCAGTCCCTGGGTGGAAACACATTTGCATGAGCAGCCCCTCCTCTGCAGAGGGTGGGAAGAAAAGGAGGCCTGGGGCAGCCCAGTCCCACTGCGGGGAAAGAGGCTGTGTCCACCATGGCCTGGACTCCTCTCCTCCTCCTGCTCCTCTCTCACTGCACAGGTAGGAACAGGCCTCAGAGACCAGGGTCAGCCACCCAGCCTGATTCCGACTCTTCTGTCAAAGATCCCTAAAACATGTTACTCTAGTTTCTACCTTAAAACCTATAAATGCCTGTATTTCTAGGTTCCGTCTCACAGCCTGTGCTGACTCAGCCAACCTCCCTCTCAGCATCTCCTGGAGCATCAGTCAGACTCACCTGCACCTTGCGCAGTGGCATCAGTGTTGGTGGCTACAATATACACTGGTACCAGCAGAAGCCAGGGAGTCCTCCCCGGTACCTACTGTACTACTACTCAGACTCAAATAAGGGCCAGGGCTCTGGAGTCCCCAGTCGCTTCTCTGGATCCAAAGATGCTTCGGCCAATGCAGGGATTTTACTGATCTCTGGGTTCCAGTCTGAGGATGAGGCTGACTATTACTGTACGACTTGGCACAACAATGTATCTCACAGTGACACACACAGATGGGGAAGTGGGACAAAAACCTTACCCTGATCTGGGTCTTGTTCCGTAATAGTTTTAAATTTTTAAAATAACCAACCTAGGCACAAACTACATTTGGAAGTACTTTCTAGTGTCAAAGGTGCTTCTGTCAATTTCCCATCCATCCTTCTGAAGTCTCAGTAAAACAAAACAAAACCAAAGCACCTGATGACCCTGAAGCGTTGGCTGCGTGTCCATATGTGCTGACACCAGTACCTGTGGAGCTGGACTTTTGTTTTGAAAGAAGCAAAATGAGCCTTTCCTAGCTCACAGCATGATCAGAGCCTGGGGACATGGTAGCAGGTGAACAGTCCCCTGCAGCATGGACTCTGCTCTTCCAGCGTACAAGCAGAGACCTCCCCTTCCATCCCCAGTTGTCTGTTCTCAGGGATATCTGAGGTTTACTGTGTCCCAGGAACAAGCCACTCAAATATGAAATGCTGCCTGAGGACACAGGTCAGGGAGGAATTCCAGATACAGAGCTGATCTGGCTCAGTCCTGGGCACCTGCATTTCAGTGGAAATGTCAGGAGATGGGGTTAGGTCTGAGGGTAACTGGGGGCCTGAGGCCAGTGAACCTCTATGTAGGTCATGAGAGAGTCAAGGGGAGGCTCCACCATGGCTGAGACGAGGCTGAGGCTGCTCCTTGGCCACGGGGGAAGTAGGTCCCAGGGATGTGACTTTCCTGCAGCTCATCCCACTCAGGACCACGGGAACTGCTGAGGGTGGGTTTCCTGATCCCTCAGGGCCTGACTGTGTTCTCTTCTCCTTTCTTACACCATTGGAGGCTCTCACTGAGTCAGGGTCTAGTGGTGAGTCTGTGGAATATCCTTGGTACAGAAACTGCCCAATATGTGCTTCAAGTGACTCCTCCCCAGGAAACTCTTGAGAAAACCCCCATCTCAATGTCAACTTTTACTGCACGGGGAGCAGCAGAAACACTGGGCATTCCTTCCCAGAAAGAGCACCTACGTTTGTGACCTAGGACAGCAGTGATGGTCCCTCAGGGGTCCCAGCCTGATTCTCCTGCTCTGGGTTTATTCACACAGCCTCCTGGACAACCCCTGAGGACAGGCTGGTTATCAGTGTCACACAGCTGCACCCTGACTCCATGTTACCAAGGGTTCCTGTTCCATGGAGAAGTGAGAGAAGATCTGCCCCACTTATCCTCTCTGCCCGTCCCTCCTTTATCCCCGCCTGTGACCAACACCAGTTCATGCCAAGGCTTCTGCTGTCACTTGTGTTGCTGAAAGCAAAGCAAGGGTTCAGTAACAGTAACTCCTTTTTTTCCTGGTCTCCCGATGTAAACAGAATCAACTTGTTTCTAGAAGCAAAAGGAGCTGCCCACACATGGTGGGTGTGGATGAGGCGGGGATGACAAGAAAGAATCCAGCCTGTGTCACCCAGCAGTCCAGGAGCCTTCGGCCTGGTACCAAAGGTACTGCCCCTTTTGGTGCAGGTATGCCGACCATTTCCTGAGCTCTGAAACTGTGGGAAAGATGACAAGAAAGGAGAATGCAGCCTGTGTGACCCAGAGACCCAAATGTGAGACAGGAAGTCTGATTCTTAAGAAAACGTGGGCTCAGCATTCTGAAAGATCTAGATATGGCTTGGCCTAGAGCTGGTGTAGAAGAGAAGCAAGAGAAGTGCTCAGCCTTAGGTGGCCCAGGCACAGCGGTCCTGTCAAAGGGCTGAGCTCTCTGCACCATGGATATCCTGCAGAGACATCCTCGGGGAGGCTGTGACCCAGAATGATGCAAAAATGCTAACGGAAGTGAGCAGGGGATGGTTTATGGGGGAAGGAGGAGACGGGTGTGGGGTCAGATCGGGTAAAGAGGGTGCAGCCTGAAGAGGAGATTGTCCATTGTGACTCATAGGAGGTGGAGGCCTGGGGCCTACAGCAGTGACAAAAGGAGGACCTGGAAGGACCTGGGCCCTCAAGACACACAGGGACTGGGATTTTGGTCTGTCTGTGAGGGTCCCTGTGGAGGATCACATAAAAAGTCCATAGTCAGTGTCCTCTGTCCTGGGTTCACTGTCCAGCTGTTGCCCCTTCCGCCCGGAGCCTCTGGGTGTCCAGGTTCCTTAGCTGTGGACCTGTTCTTCTCTCTGCCCTCAGCCTAAGAGCTCATGGGGCACCCACCAGGAAGTGCATCCGTGGGCAGAGAGGGGACCATGGGCAGCCTTGTCCTGTGTGTGAGACAGTGCTCAGCCTCAGTGACCCTGTGTTCATTAAAGTGGAAGGAAAGGAAAACAAAATTCCCTGTGACCATCTGTGCATCACCGAAGAAACAGCAACAAGAAGGAAACAGGAAGCGAAGCCCAGATCTAATAGCTCGTTTCTACTTGGAAATAAATAAAACTTCATATGCCTGATGTGTTACGTAAACACAATAAACATATTTGAAATACTATAAAAACTATGTAAAGGAACATGGCTATCACAAAATGGAACATTTAAAATAACAACACCCTTGAAATGAGATCCCAAAATACAGCATACATTTTACGTCAGTTACATATATGGATTGGTTTTATTCAAATGTCTATAATAAATCTCACTATTTGGTTGTTTAAATGGAGCATTTAAAATCTCATTGTGGCCGGGCGCGGTGGCTCACGCCTGTAATCCCAGCATTTTGGGAGGCAGAGGGGGCCAATCACAAGGTCAGGAATTCAAGACCAGCCTCGCCAACATAGTGAAACCCTGTCTCTACTAAAAAAATACAAAAGTTAGCCGGGCATGGTGGCATGCGCCGGTAATTCCAGCTATTTGGGAGGCTGAGGCAGGAGAATTGCTTGACCCTGGGAAGCGGTGGTTTCATTGAGACAAGATTGCACCACTGCACTCCAGCCTGGGCAACAGACCAAGACTCTGTCACAAAAAATAATAATAATAATAATAACAATAATAATAATAATTTCATTGTACTGCAACTACCAGATGATACATTCAGTGGTATAAATATCAGCATCACCATCCAGCTATTTTCCTCCATCCCCATAAAATTCCCCAAAACATTACTTGTTAAGAGTCCACGGTGTATGACGCCAGAACTCACGCAGTCATAGACATCATCTGTTTCATTTTTCATTTCAAACAACAGAATTACATTTTTTCTTAACCTTACTGTTTTAGTTTATTAGATTCTAGATGTCATTACAGATCAAAGATGAATAATTTCTATCATCTTCAAGCTACCCCTACAACACTCACTACTGAATTTGAACCATAGGTTTTCCCTAGAAATCCTAGTTGGGGGCTCGATGACAAGAGCTATCACATATCAGGCTCACCTGAGGACAGACTCTGGTCATCAAACCAAGTTAAAATTTCAATTCCTCCCATCTTCAAAGACTGAACATCTTTGCTCTTTTTGCTCATAAGTGAGAACCTCCAAAGACATCTGCCAAGGTCCCCCACGGACTGGCATTCAGTGCTTGGAGGACACAGTCCTCGGCAAGATCCCTGGTCACAGTATCCAGATGAGTGTGACTGCAAATCTGGGGAAGCAGAGGGAGAATAAAGATTTACCAGAAAATCCCTCTGAGAATCCCTCCCCAGGGCATCCAAAGGGAAGAGCTCCCTTTCTCCTCAGCGCTGCAGGATCCACAGAGGAAGTGGAGCTCTGGCCACCAGGACGGAGCCACATGAGAGGAGAGGACCCGGTGTCCAACACAGGAGGGGAATTGAGTCCATGCGGCCAGTCCCCGCTGTGGACTTGATTCTGAAAGAAAAGGACTTTGTGTAGCCATCACCTGAGTCCTCTGCAATATACAACCAAAGAACCATGGACAGATCCACTCCTGAGGAGTCCGGTAGAGTATGAAGACTGCCCTGAGATCAAAGGAGGGTGACACAGGTGCCACCTTCCTGGGCCTGGACTTGGGAGTGGAGGCAGTGGACAGAATGGGGGGAGTCAGGGTGTATCTCAGAGGCTCTGGTTACCTGATCATAGAATGGTTTGCCTTAGTCTGAACACTAGGGGGCACTTGGGGACCATTTCTGAAAAAAAGACCGGGGGGTGAAGGGAGCGGAACCAAACAACTGCTCTGCCTGTTGTCCTCTGCTCAGGGCTCACAACTGTGTTCTCCCCACCCCCTGGGACCACAAAGTGCCACCCCTGCCACCTCCTGACATCCTCAAGCCCAGAAGCCTGACCTAGGGCTCAGGGCGGAGTCAAAAACCTGGGAGGTCTGATTTGCATGCATGGACTCTCCCCCTTTCAGAGTATGAAGACAGGGAGAGATGTGGGGGAAGCTCAGCTTCAGCTGTGGCTAGAGAAGACAGGACTCAGGACAATCTCCACCATGGCCTGCTTCCCTCTCGTCCTCACCCTCCTCACTCACTGTGCAGGTGACAGGATATGGGACCAAGAGTGGGTCCCTGGGAAGCCCATGGGGCCCTGCTGTCTCCTCTTGTCTCCTTTTGTCTCTTGTCAATCACCATGTCTGTGTCTCTCTTGCTTCCAGGATCCTGGGCCCAGTCTGTGCTGACTCAGCCACCCTCAGCGTCTGAGGCCCCTGGGCAGAGGGTCACCATCTCTTGTTCTGGAAGCAGCTCCAACATCGGAAGTAATTATGTAAACTGGTACCAGCAGCTCAAAGGAAAGGCCCCCAAACTCCTCATCTATAATAATAATCAGCGACCCTCAGGGGTCCCTGACCGATTCTCTGGCTCCAAGTCAGGCACGTCAGCCTCCCTGACCATCAGTGGGCTGCAGTCCGAGGATGAGGCTGATTATTACTGCGCAGCATGGGATAACAGCCTGAATGGTCCCACAGTGCTCCAGGGTCAGGGGGAAGTGAGACAAGAACCTCCTTCCTCCTCTGCCAGGAGGGTGAGCCCTGGCAGCTGCTGCTCAGGCCTGGCCTGTGGCTTCTGCTGCTGTAGCTTCCCCCATGGGTCCAGGGGCATGCAGGGTCCTGCCTGAGAATGGAGGCTACTCCTCCCCTTTAGTCCTCAGACTCAGCAACAGAGTGTCCAGGAAAAGGAACATCCTGCTCCCTGCAGCTTGGGACTCAGGGTCTCTGCACTGAGGTCCTGGGCTGAGGTGGCAGGTCCATCTGTGTCATCACAGACCCACCTCTGATGGGGAGCCTGTGTCTCCATCATCCTCCTTTTCTCATTTCCAGGAGTTTCCGGAGTGGTGTCTTCCTCCCCCTGCTCCCCAGTGTGAATCCCTCTGCTTCTTTTCTCCCCAGTCCATTCTGTTTTAATAAAACTCCTTTCATGTGGGAATAATGCACATCTAATGAAACACCCAGATTTATAATAAGAAAGTAGGAATAATGCACATCTAATGAAACACCCAGATTTATAATAGGAAAGTATACACATTTTGACATTTTTTTGATCCTTGAATACATCACCATGAACGGGGAGCTATGCAATCTGTGACCAGCCCCAGCAACCCCTCATGACCCTTTGTCATCTCCCTCCCTCCCTTCCCCAGTGCTCTCCTGTGTAGCCACAGCTCTGCCTCTGTCACTATTGTTTGGTTTCCATTTTCTGGAATGTAACAGTGTTATCAAACATTATCTTTCCATTTGTTCTGGCTTCTTTTACTCTGCAAATTTCTTTGGAGACTCTTCCTGTGCTTGCTGAATTGCACCCATCCCATAGAGGGCTCATGACTACCTTTGAGGGCCGTTAGGTTGATTATTCCTGATTTTGTTTACTTATTTTAAAGTTTGAATTGATCGTCCATCAAAATGAAACTCTTGGAGTGATGTTCATCTCAGGTGACAGGAGAGTCTGTGACGGCTTGTCCGGATTCTTCCTTCCTCATCTCTTGCCTCTGGTTCTCTCTGTACTGGAAGAGGTTCTCATATTTGATTTATTTACTTACGTATTTATTTATTTGGGTTTTTAAGGATGTTAGTGTTTTTTTCTTTTTAAATATTAATTTGTTATTTTAATAGGTTTTTAGGGAACCGGTGGTGTTTGATTACATAAATAAGTTCTTTAATCATAATTTCTGAGATTTTGGTGCACTCATCAACCAAGCAATGTACAGTGTACCCGGGGAGTAGTCTTTTATCCCTCACCCCCCTTCTACTATTTCCTCTGAGTCCCAAAAGTCCATTGTATCATTGTTATGCCTTTGTGTTCTCATAGCTTATCTTCCACTTATGAATGAGAACATATAATGTTTTGTTTTCAATTCCTGCATTACTGCACTTAGAATAACAGTTTCCAATTCCATTCAGGTTGCTGTGAATGCTATTATTTTGTTCCTTTTTATGCCTGCGTAGTGTTCCATGATATGCCTATGTATAACATTTCCTTTATCCATCTGTTGATTTATGGGCATTTGGGCTGGTTCCATGTTCTTGCAATTGCAAATTGTGCTGCTGTTAAACATGTTTCTGCAAGTATCTTTTCTGTATAATGACTTCTTTTTCTCTGGATACATACCTAGTTATGAAATTACTGGATGAAAGGGTACATGTATTTTTAGTTCCTTAAGGAATCTTCACTTTGTTTTCCATAGTGGTTGTACCAGTTTACATTTCCACCAACAGTGTAAAAGTGTGTGTTTTTTTTTTTCACCGCATCCATGCCAACATCTAATATTGGCCATACTTGCAGTATTAAGGTGGTATTGTGTTGTAGTTTTGATTGGCATTTCCCTGATCATTAGATGATGCTGAGCATTTTCCTTTATGTCTGTTGGCCATTCATATATCTTCTTTTAAGAATTTTTCTTTACATACTTAGCCTACTTTTGAATGAGATTGTTTAGTTTTTCCTTGATAATTTGTTTGAATTTTTTGTAGATTCTAGACTTTAGTCATTTGTTGGCTATATAGATTGTGAAGATTTTCTTCCACTCTGGGTTGTCTGTTAACTCTGCTAATTGGTTCCTTTGCTGTGTAGACGCTTAGTCCCATCTATTTATTTTTGTTCTTGTTGCATTTGCTTTTGGGACCTTGGTCATGAAGTCTTTGCCTAAACCAATATCTAGAAAAGTTTTTCCAATGTTACCTTCTAGAATTTTTTTGGTCTCAGGTCTTAGATTTAAGTCTTTGATTCATCTTGTGTTGATTTTTGTATAAGCTGAGTGATGAGGACCCAGTTTTATTCTTCTGCATTTGGCTTGCCAATCATCCCAGAACCATTTGTTGAACAGGGTGTCCTAGAGTATAGTCTGATGCCTCTGGATTTGATTTTGTTGTTGTTGTTTGTTTGTTTGTTTTTTTATTAGTCTTGCTTTGGCTATGCGGGCTCTTTTTGGGTTCCATATGAATTTTAGGATTGTTTTTTCTAGTTCTGTGATAAATGATGTTGGTATTTTGATGGGAATTACATTGAATTTCTAGACTGCTTTAGGTAGTATGATCATTTCACAATATTGATTCTACCCATTCATGAGCATCGGATGTGTTTTTATTTGCTTGTGTCATCTATGATTTCTTTCAGCAGTGTTTTGTAGTTTTCTTTGTAGAGGTCTTTCATTTCCTTGGTGGGGAATAGTCCTAAGTATTTTTTATTTTTGCAGCTATTTGGAAAAGGGGTTGAGTTCTTGATTTGATTCTCAGCTTGGCTGCTGTTGTGTAGCAGAGCTACTTATTTGTGTGTCTTAATTTTGTATCCTGAAATTTTGCTGAATTCACTCACCAGTTCTCAGAGATTTTTGGATGAGTCTTTAAGGTTTTCTAGGTATACGATCATATTATAAGCAAACAGTGACAGTTTGACTTCCTCTTTACCAATTTGGATGCCCTTAATTTCTTTCTCTTGTCTGATTGCTCTGGCTAAGACTTCCAGTACCATGTTGAACAGAAGTGGTGAAAGTGGGCACTCTTCCCTTGTTCCAGTTCTCAGAAGAAATGCTTTTAAATTCTTTCTGTTCAGTATAATGTTGGCTGTGGGCTTGCAGTGGAGGGCTTTCATTACCATAAGCTATGTCTCCTCTATGCCAATTTTGCAGAGGGTTTTAATCATGAAGCCATGCTGGATTTTGTCAAATACTTTTTCTGCATCTATTGAAATAATCATGTGATTTTTGTTTTTAATTATGTTTATGTGATATATTACATTTATTGACTTTGTATGTTAAACCCTCCAAGCATCCTTGGTAAGAAACCCACTTCATCATGGTGGACTGTGATTTGATAGCTGTTGGATTCGGTTAGCAAGTATTTTGTTTAAGATTTTTGCATCTATGTTCATCAGGGATATTGGTCTGTAGATTACTTGTTTCGTTACGTCCTTCCCTCATTTTGGATTCAGGGTGACACTGGATTCATAGAATTATTTAGGAAGGAGTCCCTATTTCTCCATCCTGTGGATTAGTGTATTAGTCAGTATTTTCCAGAGGGACAGAACTAATGGAGTTTATTAACAATTAGCTCACAGGATCGCAAGTCCCACAATAGGCCATGTGCAGGCTGTGGAGCAAGAAGAGCCAGTCCAAGTTCCAAAACTGAAGAGTTTGGAGTCCGATGTTCAAGGGCAGGAAGCATCCAGCACAGGGGAATGATGTAGGCCGGGAGACTAAGCCAGTCTCTTTTGCACATCTTTCTGTCTGCTTATATTCTAGCCATGCTGGCAGCGGATTCGCTTCTGCACACCCAGATTAATGGCGGGTCCGTCTTTCCCAGCTCCTTGACTCAAATGTTAATCTCTTTGGCAAAACCCCCACAGACACACCCAGGATCAATTCTTTGTATCCTTCAATCCAATAAAGTTGTCACTCAATATTAACCATCACAGTTACTGTCATAGACTTTGTACCAATTCTTCTTTCAATGTCTGATAGAATTCAAATGTGAATCTGTCTGGTCCTGGACATTTTTGGGGGTTGACATTTTAAAATTATTGTTTCTATCTCACTGCTTGTTATTGGTCTGTTCAGAGTTTCTACATCTTCCTGATTTAATCTAGGAGGGTTGTGTATAGTTAGATATTTATTCGTCTTCTCTAGGTCTTTTAGTTTATGCACATATTATCTTTTGTATTGGTTTTGTTTTAATTTTATTTAGTTGTTGTCTAATCTTAGTTATTCCTTTTCTTCTGCTGAGTTTGGATTTGCATTGTTTTTGATCCTCCAGTTTCATGAGGTGTGACCTCAGATTTTCTGTTTGTGCTCTTTCAGGCTTTTTGTTGTGTGTATTTAACGCTAAACTTTTCTCTTAGCACTGCCTTTGCTGTATCCTGGAGGTTTTGATAGATTGTATCAAGATTTAGTACAACTGCAGCCTTACTATTGACCAACATTTTTTAATTCCTGAGAGTGTGACCTCATTGAATCCTGACAACCGCTTTATGATTGCTTTCCATGCAGCAGGCCCTGGTTAGAGAGGGAGTGCTTGTGGCCTGGAGGTAGGATTCTGCAATTTATCAAATAAAAACACTGGAGGTCAAATTTGAATTCAGTAAAACAATGACAAAGAATTAGTGTGTGTTAGTATCTCCCACACAATATTTTTCTTTGGAATACCTAGGTGCCCTGTAGTTTATCTGTCAACTCCTCACAGGATTCAAGACTTGGAAGAGGGAGTGTTGGGGCTGGCCTCCTCTTACTGATGCCAGTTCTGTGAGATGAACCTCAAAGACAGAGCTTGTCTAACACAGCTACCCTCAAGAAAACAAGTCAGCAGTAAATAAATGATATAAGATTCCCAATCAATAATGCCTACTCACTTCCATAGTTCTTGTTTCTATTATTCTTCAAGTGTGCAGACTCAGGACCTCTGCTGGGGTTGCTGCAGCCAGAGATCCAGATGAGAGACCTCATAAGCCTTTCAAAACCAGATGCAAGGGCACTACTCGGTTCCCATACAGTGTGGCTTAAGCCAGGGATAAATAAGTAAGAAATAGAAGAGCTCAGCATGGCTCTCCCTTTGTTCAGTTATTGGGGGGAAACACCCCCATTATTTCAATGTAGGTTCCTTTTATTTTCCCTAAGTGTCAGCTGGTCTGAGAAATAAAGAGAAAGAGGACAAAGAGGGGAATTTTACAGCTGGGCCACTGGGGGTGACATCACATATCAGTAGATCCATTATGGCCCCTGAGCCACAAAACTGCAGGTTTTTATTAAGGACTTTAAAAGGGGAGGGGGTGTATGAACAGGGAGTAGGTCACAAAGATCACATGCTTCAAAGGGCGAAAAGATCACAAGGCAAAGGGCAAAGTCAAAACCTCCTGATGAAGGTCTATATTCACATATTGTCTTGATAAACACCTTCAACAATAGAAAACAGAGAACCAGCCTGACCTTGATTTCACCAGGGTGGGGTTTTTTTCCCACCCTAGTGAGCCTGAGGGTACTGCAGGAGACCAGCATGTATTTCAGTCCTTATCTCAACTGCAGAAGACAGACACTCCCAGAGCGGCTGTTTACAGACCTTCTCCCAGGAATTCATTCCTTCCCCAGGGTATTAATTATTAATATTCCTTGTTTGGAAAAGAATTCAGCCATATCTCTGCTACTTGCATGTCTGTGTATGGGATCTCTGCAAGAAGAAAAATATGGCTCCATTTTGCCCCACTCCACATGCAGTCAGACCTTATAGTGGTCTTTATTTATACCCTGAAAATCACATTATTCTGTTCTTTTTCAAGGTGCACTGATTTCATATTGTTCAAATACACGTATTTTACAATCAGTTTATACAATAGTGGTCCTGAGGTGATGTACATTTTGAGCTTATGAAGATAATGAGATTAAGAGATTAAAGTAAAGACAGGCATAAGAAATTATAAAAGTATTAATTTTGGGAACTGATAAATGTTCATGAAATCGTCACAATTTATGTTCCTCTGCTGTGGCTCCAACTGGTCCCTCCATTAGGGGTCCCTGATGTCCCACAACATCCAATGAGACACCAAACCCTGGGGACCTTTTGATGCTGAAGGTGGGTGGTCTGAGAGTAGGGAGAGGTGCACCCTGAGAGCCCAGAGCTTCCAGGACAGGACTTGGCAGTCTGAAAAGGCGCCACACTGTTGAGTGGGGAAGGAGACATCTCCGGCCACAGGCCTGCAATTCTGCTGGCTTCCCCATCACCAAACTGGGCTTTCTGCTCTGATGTCTGTCAGAGAATCTCCTTCAGTGAGACTAAGATCCCAGGACTTTACTAAAAATAACAGCATGAACCAAACAGACATGTAATGATATGGGAATTCTGTGCAGAGCAATGACTATAAATACAGTTCAACAAAGGCCCTTACTCTCATATCTTTCATGCAGAAGAAAAAGACAAAGGCAGAGAACAACTGAAGGGCTCAGTAGGTCTGCTACTGGGGCAGCACTGTGTGCTGTAGGCTTGTCCTTGAGGGGTCAACAGATAAGAACAACTGGGAAACCATCCTGTTGTGACCCTGTATCATCTGCTCACTGCTCACTGGGGTCAGCAGCTGTGTCCTCACAGGGAACCGGATTCAGCCAATTTGGCCTTCTCCACCCCAGCTGGGAAATGTATTCTAGTGACTCTCTGGACTGAAGTTCTATGAAGGGGCTGGCAGACAAGAAGAGGGGGCTGATTTGCATGAAGAAACCATTGCACACCTTTTCCTTTCATCTAAAACCCATTAATGGATACTCTGAGGCCACCCATAGAAATCAAGCTGGTCTTCTAAATTTGGGAGTTATGAAGGAGTCATTCCTGATCAATCTACAGGAAGGGGGGCCATCAGCAGTAGGAGGTCAGAGTGAGGCAGAAACTGGCTTCTTTGAGACTCATCACCACTGCCACCAACTCTGGGACAAATGGGGTCACCTGCTATAATAGTCACCCCAAACTACTCACAGGAGTCTGAGCCTAGTCCCCTCACCTTATTGCTTCTGATTCTGTTCCATTCCTCTGTTTTCCCTGGAGCCCTTGCCCATGTCTGAGTCCAGGGTAATAGGGGTATCTCCATCCCAGTCAACACCTATACAGAAGTAAGAGCTACTATGGTTGAAGCAGAGTCCACAGTTGTAACTATGAGGGCCTAACCTGCTTCCCCATCCCCTCACACAGGTGATCACTGCTGTGTTTCTCATGGACTGAGCCTTTTCCTCTGGAAAACACAAGGTATTTATTCCTCTCTAACACCAGGCATATAATGGAGGGGGTAGGGGTGGGTGTGAAGCAGAGTGGCTTTTTCAAATGTAATGCAGTAAGACCCTGGCTACAGAAAATCATTTCATAAAACTCCACACCCTTTCATGGCAAAAACACTCAACAAACTATGAATAGAAGGAAACTACCTCAACATAGTAAAGGCCATCTATGAAAATCCTACGACTAACATAATATGCAATGTGAAAGACCAAAGATATGTTTCATAATATCTATCAGCAACAAAGCAACAATGCACATTTTCACTGCTTCTATGAAAAACAGCATTGGAAGACCCAGCTAGAGTAATTAGGCAAGGGAAAGAAATAAAATTAGAAATAAAAAGTGAAATTATCTCCATTTTCATTTGATTTAATGTCATATGTAGAATACTCTTAAAAGTCCCACAAAGGAAACTTTGTCCGAATGATTAAATGTATTCGTTAATAGTTCCGAATACAAACATCACCATGTAAAATTATCTTGTGGCTAGGCATGGTGACTTATGCATATACTCCTAGCACTTTGAGAGACTGAGGTGGAAGGATTGCTTGGGGTCAAGAGTTCAAGACCAGCCTGGGCAACAAAGCAAGACCCTGTCTCTACAAAAAGAAAGAGAGAGAGAGAGAAGAAAGAAAGAAGAAAACAAAGAAAGACAGACAGGAAGAAGGAGAAAGAAAGAAAGAAAGAAAGAAAGAAAGAAAGAAAGAAAGAAAGAAAGAAAGAAAGAGAGAGAGAGAGAGAAAGGAAGGAAGGAAGGAAGGAAGGAAGGAAGGAAGGAAGGAAGGGAGAAAATAAATCTCTTACATTTCAATATTTGAGCAAACAGGAAACAACCCAAAACAAAACCAGGACCCACACCCATTAAGATGGCTTTACCGAAATAATAGAAAATAATAGGTTCTAGCAAAGATGTATAGAAATTATAACTGTTATGCATTGCTGGAGGGACCATAAAATAATGCACCCACTATGGCGGCCTTGGTGACAGTTTCTCAGAATACTAAACACAGAATTACCATTTTATCAGAATTTTCACTTCCGGGAATGTGCCTCAAAGACTGAAAGCGGGATCTCAAAGAGATAATTATATACCCTTGTTCATAGCAGCATTATTCACAAGAGCTAAAAGGTGGAGGCAGCCCAAGTGTCATCTATTGGATAAACGGGATATAGTATACACACACAAGGCAATATTATTCAGCCTTAAACAGAAAGTTCTGACCCATGCGATGGCATGGATGAACCCTAAAGACATGATACCAGCAGAAATAAGCTGGTTTCAAAGGATAAAAGTTGTTTGCTTGCCCCTCTATGGGGTATCTAGTGTAGTGAAATCCATAGAGGCAGAAAGTAGAATGATGTTTTCCAGGTATGAAGTTTTGGTTTGGGAAGATGAAAAATACCTGGAGATGAATGGTGGCACTGTGCTTATACAACAATGTGAATTTACTTAATGACACTGAAGCATACACTTGAAAATGGTTAAAATATTGTATTTTGTGTTTGAATAATTTAACACAGTCAAAAAGAAAAAGATTTATATTCGGTGCAGTTTCTCTACTTCCAAGAACAATAAAAGCAAACAGGACTAGGAGAGTGTGCCTGAGTCTCCAGGACACCCTTCCTTCTGTGCAAGCCCCACAGCATCTTAACAGACCAATAGAGTTGAAGATGCCTCATTGCAGGTGACACAAAATAACATGAGAAAGTCTGGGGGTCACCATGATGGTAGCAGTGAGTGCCTGACCCAGTCCAGGAGCAGCCACTAGTGCAACAATGGCCAAAGAAGTGGAGATGAAGCTGGTGGCAGTTGTAGCAGCCTCTCCAGCTGGAGACGGGCATCTGTTGTCCTATGAAAATGGTTCATAGTTGATATATCTGGCAAAGATATGTCAATGATAGTAGCGTATTTCATCCAGAAGCAAGCAAACATGAAGGAAATGTCCCTCAGTGCTTTGGTCAACCTGGCCTGGCAGTCGCCAACACAGGATGAATATTATACCATTTCTTGATAAATAATGGGAGTGCATGATGATTATTCAGACACCTGGGGAAATGACTAGGCTGAATAACATTGTTAAAACAATGAGGAAAGAAGGAGATTTATTCTTGGTAAAGAAACACCTGGATCCAGGGAGTAAAGACCTAAAAGACGATTGCCCAAGATGTGGACTTTTGGATCAGGACCTTGGTAACACAGATCCTGTTTATGACAACCAAAAGCAAAGCAGTGCCCTGTCTATGAGTAGGAATCTGAATGGGGGAACTGAACAGGAAGCAGCAGAAAAGAGGAAGAAGAGCTTAGTGCTAACAGCAGGATGAGATCTCAGAGAACACCAAGCAGGTCCAGAGTGACCCTTTGCTTTCTGCTCAGTGCCTTCCCTCTTACAACTTTTAGAACACCCATTTAACAAAGATGGCTACTGGTATATTCTAACTGAGCCTGATCCACACACCCTTGGTCCTCAGAAGGTTGAAGACTTTCAGGCAGGAGAACTTATTCCTGGAGACCTCCACAGTGACTGCTTCTATGAACAGGTTTTGTTAGCCTAACTTGATTGAACTCCCCAGGTAAAGATCTCCAATGGCCAGCTGGCTGTCTGTGGTTGGAAGGAAGGGGTACTCTATAAGGCCTCTCACGGGGCATAGAAAGGGACCTGGTACTTTGAAATCACCGTAAATGAGTTGTCATCAGACACTGCTGCCAGACTGGGTTGGTCTCAGCCCTAAGGTAAACATCAATCTCCCTTAGGTTATGATAAATTTAGCTATTCTTGGCAGAGCAAAAGGGAACCAAGTTCCACCAGTCCACAGACAAACAGTACTCTTCTAGCTTTGGGCAGGGACACATCCTGGGATTTATATTAATCCTTCTGATCTGAAGACACAAAGACAGTCAAGTTATTGCCTGATAAGGGTTTGATAGAGTACAAGAATTATTTGTATTTTGAGGAAAAAGACATTTTGGATAAAGCACAGAAAAGCCTAAAACAGATTCTGCACAGTAAAATAATATTTTATAAAAATTGTATCAATTAAGATGCTGCTTAAAAAGATATTTTTGAGGGGGTTGATTTCCAGCCGTCTCACTGGAAAACAGCTGCATGGTTTGCATTAACTTTGAACTGTGCTGCAAGTGTCCTCCAAAGGATCTCACTTACTCCCCTGTGAGTCACATGGGCTGGGATGCTGTGGTAGAGCACACTCTGGCTGACGTTTTGTATCTCCTGGAGACAGAAGTGGATGGGAGGCACAGTCCTCCATGGGAACCCTGAGTAGGTCCCTCCTTCTTTTCACATATGGACTTTCTGGGGAATAATACTGAATGGCTTCTGTTGCTGTTGTTTTTGAACTGTCTCAAATGTTTTCTCAAAGATGCTACAGAACATAGCATATCCACTTAACAAGTTAAAAGTCTGAATGAGACTGTGAGAGATACCCTGCTCATCATCATTCTTCTTCCACTTTCAGTGACTGCTCTTATTTTGTGTGCTACAGGCTAACAGCTACTGAACCCAAGATCTTGTAATCTCTCTGTAAAACTGGTGCTGTGCTGCATACTTTGCCAGCTGGGACTTTTTATCTTACTTTATTTTCTAAGGAGTGAATTGTCTTGTCCAAATAACTAACATATTCAAAGACATTTCCTCTGTGGGCACTGATTCCCTGCTATCTGTTTTCCAAGGAAGTGCTGAGTTTATTTCTGAGAACACCTGAAATCAGTGGTTGTCCCTTCAAAACCAACCAAAAAGTGATTGCCTTTGGTGTGGGTTAGGTTTTTTATTGATTTTAAAACATATCTTTGAACACTGACATCTCTGAAACTACTAGATCTCTAGAAGTGTAATTGTGAAAGAAGCTTGCTTGCAGTTTTGACAAAATGAGAAACTCTTCCCAAATAAAACTTGTTTTGAAGTTAAAGAAAAGAATAATGTGAGATTGGAACCTGGGAGGTCTGAAGATTCCAAAGAGCTCACTCAATTCTGAAGCTGATTGTAAGATAAGGGCTAACAACAGCCCTTCACTTCTTATGATTCCCTGGAAGGACTCACATAACTCACTGAAAACTGTGACATTCATTAATATAATTTTCCTACATCAAAATAATACAGGTTAAAATAATTCAAGGGAAGAGGCACATGAGCAGAGTTCAGGAGAATTCCAAGCACAAGCATCCAGTTGTCTTCTCCCAGTGGAGTAATAGACAATGCTGCATTCTGCTGGCAACAATGTGTGATTGTATGTAGGAAGCATTGCCAACCAGGAAAGCTCACCCAGGCTTGGCTTCCAGACTTTTCAGTGGTGGGGTAGGTGAGAGTGAGATCATTATGCAGACCCTGTTGATCATCCTTATAGATGACTTGAGGGTCCACTGAATTGACAATAAAACTTCAACCTTCCTCCTTTGGTCATTTTCTTTTTAAAAATTCTCTAAAGTAAATTATTTTAAAAATTCTCACTTAAACCAGCTGTTTATTTAATATGAGACTGCACACAAATAGTTTCAAAAAGTCAGTAGGTCATTAAAACAATTGTTTAGCCATTCAAACCATTCAGATAACAATGAACGCCATGTAGCACTAAAATCGAATTATAGTCACAGGGGCAGGATTTCAGCAATAGCAAGAGAAAGTAGTACAAATGGGAATGAGCAAAGAATAGACAAGTAATGGGTGTGAATTGACCTGGAAAATATTGTGGTGATGTCCACAGATAAATCAATAGTTATTTGTTAAACAAGTGTAAGACCACGCATTCTCAGTCCAGGAAAGCCACCAGGGGGCGGTCTGGGTCTCTTCGATTATAAGAAGCTTAAGAGGTTCAAACTTAATGAACCCTGCACAGTTGCTCACTGACTCATGTAAATGTTAAAGCAGCTGCTTCCTCCCACAGGGCAAATCCACAGCACACAGCCACTCTGGGCTGGTCCTTTACAGGGTAGCTCCTCTCAAGGCTGTGGACCTAGGTGGTGGTA
>NW_022161198.1:0-21155 GCF_008728515.1 Papio anubis | reverse complement strand
GGTGACAGAGCAAGACTCCGTCTCAAAAAAAGAAAAAAAAAAGGGATGCAGATATCGGAGGGAAGAGCTAGAACAAAACCCCTGGTGTAAGGCCGGCCTAGTCAGCTGCAGGAACAACACAGAGAGGCAATAAGGCGGTCAGATGGTAGAGAAAGCTGAAGGCATCATGGGGGCTTTGGCAGGATTCTGAGTAGACCATTGATGGGCTCTAGCCTCTGTGGAGAGTAAACTAACTAAGGGAAGCAGTGGAGTGATGTGTGAAACCAATGTAGTAGTTAGGTGGGAGATGATAGCCACTTGAATGAGATTGGTGATCAGTGGCTGGATGGTGAACATGCTGATATTTTAAAGGTAGAGCCAACAGACCGTAGGTTCAAGGTTTTGCATCATAAGGGGCAATACAGCCCATAATGTCCAGAACGAGTCAGGACATAAAGGAGGCCTCTCAATACAGAGCTATTCATCAAAGGCCTTGATGGGTAGGAAATGAGTTGCAAGTGTGTGGAGATACTGCTCCCCTCTGGCCCAAGCTCCCCCCCACTCCAGTTACCCAGTGTTCTGGGTAGCACCCTATTCTCTTCTGTGAATAGGCAGAGGCAGGGCCACACCGTCTTCTTGGATGCACTATTATGGGAGACTGGAGTGCAATGGTACCATCTTGGCTCACTGCAACCTCCGCCTCCCAGGTTCAAGCGATTCTGCCTCAGCCTCCTGAGTAACTGGGATTATAGGCGTGCGCTACCATGCCCGGCTAATTTTTCTATTTTTAGTAGAGATGGGGTTTGGCCATGTTGGCCACGCTGGTCTTAAACTCCTGACCTCAAGTGATCTGCCCGCCTTGGTGTCCGAAAGTGCTGGGATTACAGGTGTGAGCCGCCATGCCCAGCCTGGACTTGCCTTTTACCTCATCCATGGTGTCTTTTGAAGAAAAAGATTCTTTAGAAATACTTTTTCTTTCATAACTTGTGTTTTATGTATTACTTTCAAGATCCCAACTACATCTAGGTCCTAAAAATAGTATCCTACCTATTCTAAGTTTTTGGTTTTTTTTAAATCAACTTAATTGTGGTGTAATTGCACACTGCAGATAAAATGCACATGTTTGAAGTGAGTAACGTTGTAAGTTTTTTGTCTTGGAGCCCTGAGGTAAACTTTTATTTCTAGCTGACAGGACTTCCACACCCATGCTCCTCTCAGCACCTTTCACCCAGCCCAAGCAGCGGCGGCCCAGTGCAAAAGTGGCCTGGCCAAAGGGGTGGGAGACTCACTCCGCATTCTAGGCCGGAGAAGCGGGCGGGCTTGGCATGCCGGCAGGAGACAATGACTCTCCCCAGGCGCTGCATCCTGGCTCCAGGGCACAGGCTCCTTTCCGCCCTGACGCTGATGCTCGTCTGGCTGCCTCTCGTTCCTTGGCATCAAAATACCAGACGACGGTGGCACACTCCATGGCCTGGGCTGCCTCACCTCGTTCGGCCCCGCCCAGAAAGACCAGACTACCAGAAAACCAGAAGCCGGTCACGGCAACAGCCGCGAGCCTCAGCGTCCACGTGGGTTACCTGGGTAACGCGCCGCTTGGGCTCGGTGCCCAGCAGATGACAGGGGAACCCTGCCAGGCAGCAAGCGCCTCCTCCAGCCCCGGGGGCCTCCAGCTGTGCACCCGCCCGCCCTCCCTTCCTCCCACTGCGGTCGCCTGCATGCGTTTTGACAAATCTCTAAACCCACAAAACCATCACTAGCTCTGGTTTCCCAGGACTCTTGAAGCCCCTCTGTTCAGCATTCCACGCCCCTCTGCCCTGCTTTCAAACCACCGCCAATCTTTCTGTTATATATACAGATTAGTTTGGATTTTCTAACAGTTGTATATAAATGCAGTGACACAATTGAGTGTACTCTTTTGTGATCTGGCTTATTTTACTCAGCATAATTATTTTGAGATTATCCATTTTGTTGCGTGATGTAAGTAGCTCATTCCTTCTATTGCTGAGTGGTGTTCCATCTCATGGATGCACCACAATTGTTTATCACGCTGGATATGTGAGCTGTTTCTATTTGGGGCTGTTAAAAATAAACTTATGTGAACATTCGTGTACAAGTCTTCCTAAGGACACACATTTCTTTGTTGGATAAATGCCTAGGAGTTGAATGACTGGATCATATAGGAAATGAAAGTTCTTTTTTTTTTTTTTTTTTGAGACGGAGTCTCACTCTGTCACCCAGGCTGGAGTGCAGGGGCGCGATCTCGGCTCACTGCAAGCTCCACCTCCCGGGTTCAGGACATTCTTCTGCCTCAGCCTCCCAAGTAGTTGGGACTACAGGTGCCCGCCACCACACCCGGCTAATTTTTTTTTTTTTATTTTTAGTAGGGACGGGGTTTCACTGTGTTAGCCAGGATGGTCTCCATCTCCTGACCTCGTCATCCACCCACCTCCACCTCCCAAAGTGCTGGGATTGCAGGCCTGAGCCACCGCGCCCGGCCACTCCTGGGACTCTTAATCTCCAGGCCCTGTTTTATTTTCTTCTAGGTATTTATATTTCCATGAAGCATCTGCTTTGTTTACTGGCATTTGCCCCTTGAACATGGGCTTCCAAGGGGCTAAAGCCCTATCAGTCCCTCTCACTGACGTGCTCCCACCCCAGTGTCCAGAACAGTGCCTGGTACCTATAGGCCCTCAATAAACAGCTGTTCAGCAGATGCACGGTGGTTAGGCCCAGGCCCCTGGAGGTGGGTCCTCCTCTCCTTCCTTAGCTCACACTCTCCTGCTTCTTCAGCAATGGGCAGCTTCACCTACCCTGAGCTCAGTCCCAGAGCTGAGGACCCTCCTTGCATCATGATCTCACCCCCACCTGATTTTCAGATACAAACGGAATATATGTGGAATCCTACTATTCTGGCACATGGTTACATTGTAGACAATATTAAAACTTATGTATATGAAATGTACTTATGTAATGTTTCATTAAAGTATATGAAATATAGGACACATTGATACTAATTTTCTTTTTCTTTTCTTTTTTTTTTTTTTTTTTTTGAGACAGAGTCTCACTCTGTTGCCCAGGGCAGGCTGGAGTGTGTTGGCAGGTCTTGGCTCACTGCCACCTCTGCTTCCCCGGTTCAAGCGATTCTCCAACCTCAGCCTCCCAAGTAGCTGGGATTGCAGGCACGCGCCACCATTCCTGGCTAATTTTTGTATTTTTAATGGAGACGGGGTTTCACCATGTTGGCCAGGCCAGTCTCAAACACCCGGCCTCAGGTGATTCGCCTGCCTCGGCCTCCCAAGTCTGGGATTACAGGCGTGAGCCACCGCACCCGGCCTACTTGTTTTTCTTCAGTTTACATATAACTGAGCTTTCTTTTTCTTTTCTTTTCTTTTTTTATTTGAGACGGAGTCTCGCTCTGTCACCCAGGCTGGAAAACTGGAGTGCAATGGAGTGATCTCGGCTCACTGCAACCTCCTTCTCCCCGGTTCAAGTGATTCTCCTGCCTCAGCCTCCTGAGTAGCTGGGATTATAGGCATGCGCCACCACGCCCCGCTAATTTTTGTATTTTTAATAGAGACGGGGTTTCACCATATTGGTCAGGCTGGTCTCGAATTCCTGACCTCGTGATCCGCCTGCCTCCGCCTTCCAAAGTGCTGGGATTACAGGCGTGAGCCACCGCGCCCGGCCGACGTCCTGTATTTTCATTTGCTAAGTCTGGCGATCCTAGTCTGGGACATAATCGTACCAAACACATTTATATTAAAAACAATGTTTTCACATACTACTCTTGGACACTGTAAAAAACGGTTGTGTGTCTGGATCGTCCTCGTTTTGCCCAGCGGCCGCATCGTACATGGGCATCCCCGCAGCCTGCCCCTTCTCCACATCCCCCAGCAGTGCCCCCTACGCTGCGCTACCCGTTGCCAAGGCGACCGTAACCGCGGCCGGAGGTTACTGGAGGGCACGGCGGGGGCGGGGCGCTCATTCCAGGCGGCTTCTGACTGGCCCCGGCCGCCTCATGCGTCACAGCCCCGCCCCTGCCCGGGAGTCCCGCGGCGCGTGACATGTCGCCGACGCTCGGCGCGCTCCAGCGGACCAATGGCGGCCGCCCACGGCGCGCGGGGTGCCGGGATGGGGTCCGCCCGCGGCGTGGGGCGCGCTCGCCAGCCCAGGGGTCGCCATGACTGAGCGGCCCAGGCCCGAGCGAAGCCCGCGCGCGGTGAGTCCGCCGCGGCCCATCCGTCCCTCCGCCCGCCAGAGCGTCCATCGGGACGCCCACCCGGGAGGGGCGCGGCGCCGTGTCGGCGGGAGCTGGCTCGGGATTGCGGGCCAGGGGCGCGCGTCGGGGGAGGCGGGCCCGGGCGGGGGCGGACCGGGCCGGGGTTCCAGAGCCCGTCCGGAGTCCTGAGGTCGCCGTAGGGGAGGGGAGGGGAAGGCTAGAGGCCACGCGGCGCGGGGGACTTGGGGGCTAGGGCCGCCTCTTCCTCAGGGATCCCAACCCCCGTTGGCATCCGCCGGTCAGTTTGAGGCCGAAGCCCCTCTACGTACCCCCTTTGTCCGCCCAGACACCGCTCGGCCGCGTCCAAGTTCTCCCTTCCACACATGATCGGCATCCCGTGACCTATCTCCCTCCTGAACAGCTGCCCCCGGACCCATCTCCCTCCCTCCCAGCCCCCCCGGCCCCCCCCCCACTGGAACAGCAGTCCCCGACCCGTCTCCCTCCCTACAAGCTCCCCCGCCCGGGCCCATCTCCCTCCTGAGGAGCCGCCACGACCCATCCCCCACCCGACCAGCCGTCGTCGCTGCCCCTCCCCCGTGTTCCCAGTGCACACTTCCCCAGCCCATTTATTATGGAGCTCCCCCGAGTGGCATCCTAAGCTCCCAACGCCCTCCCTACTCTAAGCCCCCTTCTCAGAGCCAGAGCCATTCAGACTGTCGCAGCGAACACGTCTACTATGTCACTAAGCATCCGCCATCAGCGGCAAAGCCCTCCCGCCCATCCCCACAATAGAATTTGGGGCTTGGGCTGCAGATCTCAGTGCTCATGTCAAGTGAACCTGGCCCTTCCACAGGCACTGAGCCCTCCAAGTGACACTCTCTCACACACACACACCCCCAGCATTAATCCCAGACTCCCACCAAAGTAGACCTCTAGGACCCCAGGGCCACCACAGCATTGCCCATGGGGGGCCCAGATCCTCCTCACCAGCCATGTAGACCTCAGTCCCCTCCACATCATTGCAGGCCCTCTTCATCTTCCAGAAGTGGCCCCCCCCATCAGTCCTGGACTCTCATCAGCTCAGGCACCCCCACATTGGCCCAGGTTTTCCGTCAACCCCCATATAGACCCCAGACACACCCATGGACCTCTGGTGCCTTCTGCTAAGACCTCCTCTTTACCCTCATCCGGGATAAACTTAGCCTCTCCTCCCACAGACCCCAGCCCAAGACCCTGGAGGATGCTGAGGGGCTACAGCCCCCCTCCCTGCAGTCTCCAGTGTGAGCTGCCATGAGCACCTGAGAGAGTGTAAGGTCTGAGGGCCCCAGGGCAAAGGGACTTCTTGAACCTGTGGAGCTTCCAAATGGGCCCTTTTTTCTTACTCAAAACTAGATATATAAGAGCGTGAATACAACATAAGAGAGCATTTTTGCCTGTAGCCTTGGCAGGGAAGACCAAGCTGGTAGTTTCCCAATCAGGGTGCGGGTGGCTGGGTACGCTGACTCGAAGATGGCTGGCCAGGCACAGTCCCCATGAGTTGCCTTTTCTGCCACCCTGCACCTCTCCTTTCTCCTGGATTGTAAAACCAGATGCACAAGAACTGCAGAGTGTATGAAAAATGCAGCAGAAGATGAAGAGGGAAAATCCCATGGAATCCCTCCTTTTCATTTGTCATAAGCATTTCCCATACGGTTAAAAATCCTGCCTAAAGATTTCTTGTTTTGTTTTTGTTTTTCCATGTTGATGAAGGTCACATGGGATCCTGACACCATGTGGAGATTCAGAGAAGTATGAAGAGCACAAAGCACTTGGCTGCCCCCCACCGTGGGCCTCTTCCCAGCACTCCCTTTCTATGACACTCATGCATCATCCTGCATCCCACGTTCCCTATGCCTCATGTCATCTGTACATCATGTGTCTACTCCCCATGGTCATGTCATGGTGTTGTGTACTGGACACAGTTGAATACTCCCGTCACATGATGGGGAAGGTAGTTGATCCCACCACATTCAACTGTTGGGCACTTTTGTAGTGAATCTTGGTGCCTGAATCTCACATCTTGCACGCAATCTACCAAGTGTTCTTGATATATAAGTGGCCACAGTGCTTTCCAGAAAGGTCGTGACAATTTATATTCTCACCAGCAGATCAGTCCAGAGTACAATAGTTAAAGACAAACAACCAAAACCTCCCTGCTTATTTTTATTTTCACAACTTTTAATGTTTTCTTCAGTTATATGTTTACCATAATGGGCTTGGAAAATGTACAAAAGGTAACTTTTTTTTTTTTTTTGAGACAGAGTCTTACTCTGTCACTTAGGCTGGAGTGCAGTGGCACAGTCTCAGCTCACTGCAATCTCCGCCTCCTGGGTTCAAGCGATTCTCCTGCCTCAGCCTCCCCGGTAGCTGGGATTAGAGGTGTGCACCACCACACTGGCTAATTTTTGTATTTTTAGTACACGCGGTTTCGCCATGTTGGTCAGGCTGGTCTCGAACTGCTGACCTCAGGTGATCCACCCACCCCGGCCTCCGAAAGTGCTGGAATTACAGGTGTGAGCCACCGCACCCGGCCACAAAAGGTTATTTTTTAATTGCCCTTCCCACTTTCCCTCTCTTTTCAGAGTCTCCAGTCTCCCCTGCCCTCTTCCTGGTCTCCTCTCCCAACTTGGACTTGGTAGGAAAGGCAGGAAGACAGCAAAGATAACACCATGGGCAGAGCTGCTGCTGCTGGTGCTGTCATCCATTATTATGTAGTCCACCTGGCTGCTTCCATTTAAATGGAATTTAAATTTAAAATTCAGTTCCTATTTCAGGTGCTCCCAGCCACCTGTAGGTGGCTGCAGGGGTAGAGAATGTTTACATCCCTGTAGGAACTACGCTGGGCAGTGCTGGCCACACCACAGGGCAGGCATTCTTGTTCCCGCAGCTCAGTCGATGTGTGTTGAGTGACTAAATGAGAGGGAGATAGACGATAAACTAAGTAAGGGGAAAAGATATGTTCAGAAAGTCATAGGGGTTGTGAAGAGGGCGCCATGAGGATGATGGCTGGGACATCTTCAAGGGGAGGAGCTGGGGGGAAGGGGGAGGAGCGGGGGTGGGATGGCAGGTGCAAAGGTCCTGGGGCAGCCAGTGGCTTGAACTCAGTGCAGAGTAGCCCGTGAGAGGCATGTGGAAGATTAGGTCAGGAGGTGGGAAGAGGTCAGGTTAGTTCCTTGGGGTGCTGGAGATCAGGACAAGGAAGCAGGGAGCTGAGGGGCATCCTGAGTATGGAGGGCCACCATCTGATGTGGCCCTTCTGTCCCTGCCCCTCTCTGCAGGCCCCTGATTGCTGACTCTGCCCGCCTGCCACACTGGCTGTGTCCGGAGCCACTCGGGATCCAGTCCACACACACCCCTCAGACAGGCCCTGTGGCCAGAGAAATGCTCCCACGGCCCAAAGCCCCTGCCTCCCCCAGACGCCCCCAGACCCCAACCCTGAGTGAGCAGGACGCGGACCCTGGGCCAGCAAGCCCCAGGGACACCGAAGCCCAGCGTCTGCGCTTCAGGCAGTTCCAGTACCACGTGGCAGGCGGGCCTCACCTCGCGCTGGGCCAGCTCTGGACGCTGTGCCGCCAGTGGCTGAGGCCCGAGGCGCGCTCCAAGGAGCAGATGCTGGAGCTGCTGGTGCTGGAGCAGTTCCTGGGCGCGCTGCCCAGCAAGATGCGGACCTGGGTGCAGTCACAGGGCCCCCGAAGCTGCAGGGAGGCCGCCAGCCTGGTGGAGGACCTGACACAGATGTGCCAGCAGGAAGGTGAGAGGCGCAGGCTCCAAGCCCTGGGATGGGCAGGGGGCCTGACGTCTCCGAGGACCGAACTGCCCTCCTGCCCGCCCGCATCGCTCCCACCCCTGCCCGGTCCCTCCCGACCAGCAAACCTCTCCTGCCCCGCGGCTGTGTTTTTAATTATTTTTACATATAAATGTGCTGCACGCCTCATCTGCCTCGGGTTTCTCACTCAGTGATTAAAGATGCCTCCATTTCCCATGCGTCCATCTGTCCTGTGGCTTTGTGTCCGCTGCTCCTCACCGGCTGCTCTCTGGGAAGGACGCTGCCCGGCCACTTCCTCCCAGCCACATGCAGCGCCTCCTGCAACACTCAGGAATCCTAGAGATCCTTAAGCCTTCACAGGGCGCAGGCCCCATCGCTGGCTGATGGTGGGGAGAGACGCTTAGGTCTGCATCCCGACTCTGGGAGCTGGGAAATATGGGGTTGGAACTGGGCTTCCTCCCTGTCTCCTCTCTTAGCTCCCCTCTCCCCTGAGAGAGGTTTGTCCTCCCGCATCTTTGCCCCTGTGACCCCACGTGGAGATTCCATCCACCCAGGGCCCAGTCCTATCACTGAGGCTCTTTCTTTCCTAGTGACGGAAGTGCAGGGATTGGACACTGAGAGGCCAAAAGAGGCAGCCACGAATGGCGAGAGCAGTCATGGCACTGTGGCCTCAGGGGGGGGCTTCCTCAGCAGGGCCCCAGCAAGGAGGGTATGCCAGGCAGCCACACTGCAGGAGCAAAGGCTGGGAGTGACAAGGGTCAGATCAGAGCTCAGAGAAAAGAGGGCTGGAGCAAGGGAGAGGAACAGGCCCTCCCTTTGCACCCTCGGACTACAGCTTTCCTACAGGCTAACAGTGATAAGCAGTTTGCAGAACACAGGGTCCAGGGTCCCCTTACTGCCTCAGGGCAGCCCGTGAGCTTTCCAGAGGCACAAGGGTAGCCCTGTAAACTGCAAGGCAGAAGCCAGATGAATTGGCCCTTTGAACTTTCTGCTCCTGGGGCAGAGGGCCCAAGACCACTGGCTTCTGATGCTCTGTGGACCTCACAGCCATCCCAGCCCAGAGCCACCCTTGCTAGGTTTAATGTTCCATGGTCACTCTCGAAATTCTTCATCGTTTTTGAGCAAAGGGCTCTATTTGTCTTCCATAGCAGTGGTCTGCTTTTTACATTCCATATTTTGAGCCTACGAAACAGTAGAGCAAGTATAATGAACAGCCCTGCACATACCACCCAGCCCTATCAAAGCCCAACCTCCAGAAAGGCTGACTTGCAGTTGTTTTAAAAGAAATACCCATGGCCAGGCGCGGTGGCTCACCTCTGTAATCTCAGCACTTTGGGAGGCCAAGGCGGGTGGATCACAAAGCAGGAGTTCGAGACTAGCCTGGCTGACATGGTGAAACTCCGTCTCTATTAAAAATACAAAAATTAGCCGAGCGTGGTGGCACATGCCTACATTATATCCCAGCTACTCAGGAAGCTGAGGCAGGAGAATCGCTTAAACCCAGGAGGCGGAGATTGCAGTGAGCCAAGATCATGCCACTGCACTGCAGCCTGGGCGACAGAGCGAGACTCTGTCTCAAAAAAAAAAAAGAACCAACCAGTGGAGTCGGCTGAAACCCCGTGCATGTCTCCTAGTCCTGTTGTCCCTCACTCTGCCTGACACCCCAGAGGTGGCCATGGTCTTGAATTTTTCTTTTTTTAAATTAAAAAATAGAGGGAGGGGTCTCGCTGTGTTGCCCAGGCTGCTCTCAAACTCTTGGTCTCAAGCAATCCTCCTGCCTCAGCCTCCCAAAGTGCTGGGATTACAGGTGTGAGCCACCTCGCCTGGCCTGGTTCCCACATCTTCACCCTTCTGTAAATGGTGTCCTGAACCCTGCTTCAGCAGTTGTCCTCTCTGTGCACAGCAGCCCCGGGGGTCTTGGGGAGCAGCGGGCTCACGGTGTCCGGGCCTCCCTAGTTGGTCAGTGCTGCAGTGCGTGTCCTCGTGGGCTTCTGGAGGCACACAGGGGTGTGGAGTGTGAGTGAAGAGGGTACTTGTCCTCAGCAGCCCTCGGTGTCACCACAGGTTCCTACTCAGCAGCCACATGGAGGGACAGAATGACAGCCATCACTCTTGCCTGCGCCTCAGGGATGCTGCAGGAATGTTTGGGGAAAGTCTGCCCTCCCCAGAAGGTCTGGAGAATTGGGGGCTCCGGGAAGAACAGACCCCTCTCACCATCCCTTTCTCCTGCACAGTTCTGGTATCTCTGGACTCGGTCGAACACCAGGACTGGAGTTTCGGTGAGGAGGAAGATGGGAAGAGTCCAAGGTCCCAGAGAGAACCATCCCAGGTGAGCCCGGGGCCCCCCTGCTCCGTGCTCCTGCACCCCAGGGTGTGCGTGCCGCTCCTGGGACGGACTCAAGGAAACCCCATCCAAGGACTGTGTGAGGTTGTCCCCAATGCTCCCAAAAAGCCCAACCTCCAAACTCCCCACCTGCCCCACAGATTCCCCAGGCTTCCTGGGGCTCAGTGCTGGGCGAGGGCAGTGAGTGCAGGTGTGTGTATGCCGTGCGCCTCTGGGCCTCACCCCAGCCCCTCCCGTCCTTTCCAAGCCGCGCAGTTAGGACCCATCCTCCTGTGTCACCAGCACCAGATGCTGGGTGTTGAGAAAGTCCTGCTGCCCCTGATCACCTCCTCTCAGTGAACCCAGGATTCTGGGCGGGGCCAGAAGGAAACGCTGAGGGCTCCCCAGCAGCTAGACCTGCTGGTGCACAGGCCTCAAGGCGACGGGGGGGCCCAGCTGGGTTGGGAGCCTAGCAGATCTTGGTGTGGCTGGAGAGATTAAAATCAGGGGTGGAGCCACGCAGATGTGTGAAATACAGGGGTAATGGGTAAATCACAAAAGAACAAAAGTAAGAACCGCTAAGTGAGTAGCATGTGTTCCTACGATCAGGGCTACCATGAGTTTGAACACTTTCTGCCCCTGGATCTTGGTATTGGAGCCGCCAGGGGAAACACAGCACGGTGGAACAATGGATAGAGCAAGGTTTTGCTCACAGAGCAGAAACAGGGCCAGAGCACCATCTGCCCATGTGGCTGTCAGGCCCAGGCCAGCAGGTCCCTCCTAGAGGGGACCTGACCTAACAGTGGGGCTGTCTAGATGCCACGTGAAGAACACGCCTGAGCAGAACAAAGGGGCACACATTAGGAAACAGAGACCCCCACACGAGGCACTGCACCTAGCACAAGGAATCTCAGGAGTTCAAGAACAGCCTGGGCAACATAGCAAGACCCCATGTCAAAAAAAAAAACCATAGCCAGGTGTAGGGGCATGCACCTGTAGTCTTAGCAACTCTGGAGGCTGAGGTAGGAGGATCACTTGAGCCCAGGAGTTCAAGGCTATAGTAAGGGATGATCATGTCTCCACACTCCAGCCTGGATGACAGAGTGAGACCCTGACTCAAAATACAAAAACAGCCAGGCGCAGTGGCTCACGCTTCTAATCCCAGCACTTCGGGAGGCTGAGGTGGGCAGATCACAAGTTCAGGAGTTCAAGACCAGCCTGGCCAGCACAGTGAAACCCCATCTCTACTAAAAATACAAAAAAATTAGCCAGGCATGGTGGCGGACACCTGTAATCCCAGCTACTCACGAGGCTAAGGCCGGAGAATCGCTTGAACCCAGGAGGTGGAGGTTGCAGTGAGCCAAGATCGCACCACTATACTCCAGCCTGGATGACAGAGCTAGACTCAGTCTCAAAACAAACAAAAAAACTAGCCTGGATGGCTTATAAACCACAGAAGTGCTGGGCATGGTGGCTAATGGCTGTAATCCCAGCACTGTGGGAGGTCAAGGCAGGAGGATCATGAAGTCAGGAGTTTGAGACCAGCCTGGCCAACATGGTGAAACCCCGTCTGTATTAAAAATACAAAAATTAGCATGGTGTCGTGGCACACACCTGTAATCCCAGCTACTCAGGAGGCTAAGGCGAGAATTGCTTGAACTGGGGAGGCGGAGCTTGCAGTGAGCCAAGATCGCACCACTGCACTCCAGCCTGGGCAACAGAGCGAGACTCCATCTGGGGAAAACAAAACAAAACAAAACAAACAAACCACAGAAGCTTATTTCTCACAGTTCTGGAGACTGGGAAGTCCCAGGTCAAGCTGCCAGCAGATCCAGTGTCTGCTGAGGGTCGGCTGCCTCATTCACAGGTAACCTCACAGGGTGGAAAGGGCAAGGGAATTCTCTGGGGCTCTGTTAAAAGGGCACTAATCCCAGTTGTGAGGGCTTCAACCTCATGACCTGATTCTCTATCAAAGGCCCTACCTCCTAATCCCCTCTATTTGGGGGTTAGGGCTTCAATATATGAACTTCATAGAGACACAAACATTCAGACCAGAGCAGCAACAAAATCGAATCACTTCCCCTTCCCTCTGGCACTGAACAGACAGGGCCATGTCCTCATTCTTCTTCAGACCGCAGGCCCCTCTCTCTCCTTCTCTGAATGATAACCTTGTCTCTCTTCTTTGTCCTCTTGAACAATAACTGCCAATCCCCGGCTGTCGGGACCTCAATCCCTCCAGCACACCGTTGACAGCCTGGGCGGCCCCAGGACACCCCCACCTCTCTCTCAGGGCCACCCAGCTTCCTTCATCCTTGACTGAGGTTGCAGGCCTCCCCTCCAAGCCCCCTACGCCCTCTGTACCATCCACTCATAGCCTTGCAGCATCTTTGGTTTCCTCCGTGTTTTCTGTTTTTTGGGGAGGGGGTATCTCACTGTTGCCTAGGCTGGAGTGCAATGGTACAACTGTGCTGACTGTGGCCTCAAACTCCCAGACTAAGGTGATCCTCTCACCTCAGCCTCCTGAGTAGCTAGGACTACAGGTGCGTGCCCCACCACACCAGATAATTTTTGTATTTTTAGTGGAGATGGGGTTTTGCCATGTTTCCCGCTGGTCTCAACTCCTCAAGTGATCCACCCGCCAGCCTCCCAAAGTTCTGGGACATAGACATGAGCCATCAAGGCCGGGTCTTAATTAGCTTTTATAGATACAGTTTTAATCCATGAAGCCCTGTCTCTTTATGCGACCATATTGTTTGAAATGCTTGTTCCTGGTGCCATAAAGAAATAGCACTTGAACATAAATTTAATTTCCCTTAGCAAGGCCATTTTTTTTTTTTTTTTTTTTGAGACGGAGTCTGGCTCTGTAGCCCAGGCTAGGCAGGGCCGGATTCAGCTCACTGCAAGCTCCTCGGCCCCAGGGTCACTTATTCTCAGCCTCAGCTCTCCCCGAAAGTAGCTGGGGCTACAGGCTGCCCCACCTCGTCCGCTAGTTTTTTTTTGTATTTCTTAGTAGAGACGGGGTTTCACCGTGTTAGCCAGGATGGTCTCGATCTCCTGACCTCGTGACCCCACCTGTCTCGGCCTCCCCCAAAGTGCTGGGATTACAGGTTTGAGCTAATGCTGCCTCGCCAGCAAGGCCATTTTTACTTTCTGCAGAAAGGGTACAGTCACCAGCAGTTTTGCTACGAGAGTACACTGAACAAAGGAGACAGGGTCATTTATAACCTGATGTGTCCACCCTACTGCTGTGTCCAGTTTCCATTGGCTGGAATGGGACCTTACATTCTGTATTTGTCCTAATTGGCTAGTAACTTAGAACTTTTTAAAAGAAGCGGCTGGGCATGGTGGCTCCTGCCTGTAATCCAAGCACTTTGGGAGGCCGAGGTAGGCAGATCATAAGGTCAGGAGATGGAGACCATCCTGACTAACACAACAAAACCCCATCTCTACTAAAAATACAAAAAATTAGCCCGGTGTGGTGACGGGCGCCTGTAGTACCAGCCACTAAAGAGGCTGAGGCAGGAGAATAGCTTGAACCTGGGAGACAGAGGTTGCAGTGAGCCGAGATCGCTCCACTCTACTCAGCCTGGGTGACAGAGCAAGACTCCATCTAAAAAAAAAAAAAAGAACTTTTTAAAAGAGGCAAAGGCAGAGGAGAACAAAGGAAGGAGGAAGTAACTTGTGGAATGCTGAGAAAAGTAAAAACACCTTCAAATAAGGAAGAGAAATAAGCTATAACCTAATGCTTACTTAGACCAATATAAGCATGCCAGGGCAGATATTTAGGCTAAATTGTGGGAGCTAAGAACATAAAGTACATTGATTTTTTAATTACAGCTAGCAGATATTTAAGAATGTTAGCACAGGTCTTTTAATAAATTTTGCTTCCTAAGAGAAGTTACTATTTATTCCTAATTAGATGCAGAGAAAAGTCTGCACCTCTACTTTACTTTTTTTTTTTGAGATGGAGTCTTGCTCTGTAGCCCAGGTTGGAGTGCAGTGGTCCGACCTCGGCTCACTGCAGCCTCCGCCTCTCAGGTCCTGGTTCAAGCAATTCTCCTGCCTCAGCCTCCTGAAGAGCTGGGATTACAGGCACATGCCACCATGCCCAGCTAATTTTTGTATTTTTAGTAGAGAAGAGGGTTTCACCATGTTGGCCAGGGTGGTCTTGAACTCCTGACCTTGTGATCCGCCTGCCTCGGCCTCCCAAAGTGCTGGGATTACAGGCGTGAGCCACCGCACCCAGCCTTACTTTATTTTTTACAATATGAACTACTTTACCGGGGAGTTCATGAAGTCCCATCATATCTGGCTAATTTTTTTTTTTTTTTTTTTTGAGACGAAGTCTCACTCTGTCACCCAGGCTGGAGTGCAGTGGCCCCATCTCAGCTCACTGCAAGCTCCGCCTTTTGGGTTCATGCCATTCTCCTGCCTCAGCCTCCCGAGTAGCTGGGACTATAGGCGCCCGCCACCTCGCACGGCTAGTTTTTTGTATTTTTTAGTAGAGACGGGGTTTCACCGGGTTAGCCAGGATGGTCTTGATCTCGTGACCTTGTGATCCGCCCGTCTCGGCCTCCCAAAGTGCTGGGATTACAGGCTTGAGCCACCGCGCCCGGCCTCTGGCTAATTTTTAAGTGGCAAAGACTTACTTTAATTTTTATTTGTCATCGTTATTATTTTGAGACATGATCTGACTCTGTCACCCAGGCTGAAGTGCAGTGGCCCAATCATGGCTCACTGCAGCCTCGACCTCCCAGGCTCAAGTGATCCTTCCACCTCAGCCTCCCAAGTAGCTGGGACTATAGGGACATGCCACCATGCCTGTTTACATTTTTCATATTTTTTAGAGACGAGGTCTCTCTATGTTGCCCAGACTGAGCTCAAACTTCTGAGCTCAAGTGATTTGCCCACCTCAGCTTCCTGAAGTGTTGAGATTACAGGTATTAGCCACCAGGCCTGGCCAAATTTTAATTTATTGTTTATTGTGTCAGAATATCTATGCCCGGCCAGGCGTGGGGCCTCACGCCTGTATTCCCAGAACTTTGGGATGCCGAGGCAGGCGGACCACCTGAGGTCAGGAGTTCGAGACCAGCCTGGCAACATGCCCAAACCCCATCTCTAGTAAAAATACAAAAATTAGCCAGGCATGGTGGCTCACACCTTTGATCCCAGCTACCCAGGAGGCTGAGGCAGGAAAATCACTGGAACCTGGGAGGTGGAGGCTGCAGTGAGCCGAGATCGCGCTGTTGCACTCCAACCTGGGCGACAGAGCAAGACCCTGTCTCAAAAACAAAAAAGAAAAAAAATGCCCAATACAGCAATGGAGATGATGACTATGGGAAATATAGGCCAAGCTACAGTGAATGTGAGGCATACTCATTTTTCAGATACTATATGGTCACCTTCTCAAGAGTATAGAGCAGAGAAGGGCTCATTCAGGGGGACAGGGATGGTGTCAGAGGTTCCAGAGGGCACCCAAGGGAGGCTGAGACTGCACCGCCTACGCCACCTGCGGGAAGTCAGGGTCAGAGGTGAGCACTGCTGCTGGGGCCACCTACTGTGTTCCTGTGTCTGACACCAGCCTGAGGCAAGCCAGCCTGAGTCCCTAAGTATGAAGATGTGTTGGCATCAGGCAGTTGGGAGGAACCCTGGGTACCCAGTGTTGGTAACCTCAGTGTCCTTAGACTAGTCACTCTATTGTCATTCCCGGCAGATCTCTGTGGCCCCAGAGAGCCTCCCTGCTGTGGGGCAGCTGCACAAGCCACCCAATACTTGCCAGCGTGACCCCGCTGCTGGGACACGGGCTCTTCAGGGTGGCTCTGTCTCAAGAAAAAAATTTTTTTAGTTATATATTTTATGACCACACTGGTATAAAGATCAACATATTCCAGGCTGGAGTAGTCTTTATGTTCGTTTTTTCCATTTAACTTTAAAATCAATTTTTTTTCTTTTTTTTGAGACGGAGTCTGGCTCTGCTGCCCACGCTGGATTGTAGTGGCCTGATCTTGGGACACTGCAAGCTCTACCTCTCGGGTTCACGTCATTCTCCTGCCTCAGCCTCCCGAGTAGCTGGGACTACAGGTGCCCACCACCACGCCCGGCTAATTTTTTTGTATTTTTAGTAGAGACAGGGTTTCACCATGTTAGCCAGGATGGTCTGGATCTCCTGACCTCATGATCTGCCTGCCTCGGCCTCCCAAAGTGCTGGTATTACAGGCGCGAGCCACCGGGCCTGGCCCTAAAATAAATTTAAAGATCATCATGAGAACCCCTCTCCTGCACCAAAACAAAGTTTCGTGGGCCTGTGGTCTCTCTTCTGCATCTAACGGAGGCATCTAATCTGGGTAGACTACAGTTGTCGGCCACGGGTTTCCTCAGCTTCTGCAGGCAGATGTGCTATCTGACTCCCTCTCCCATCCCAGACTCCACGTAGAAACCACAGCTGCGCTCAGAGGCCATCCCCTCACTACACAGCAACTCAAAGGACTCTCTTTTTGGGTGGTCGTAGGTGGGGAAGGCTGCTGAGAGGATCCCTGTTGGCGCTGGGCTTGGCTGTGGGGCTCAGCCACAGCAGGGTGCCCCAGCGTCCCTGAGTGAGCGGCACTTGTGGAGGGAGGGGCCTTAGGGCTGAGGCCTGGCACCTGCGTGGAGCGACAGCAGCTCTGGGAAGGGGCATTGATGGTGCTGGTGCGCGCCAGCCCAGGCATTCCCGCTGCCAGGAAGCTAACACTGCCTGAGGTACCTCTGCTTTTGAAGCCGCCGGGTATTGGAGAGTGGGAGCACAGATGAGGCAGAGGTGGAGCCGCTCTGCGTGGGGCAGCCCGGCTCACCAGAAGGCACTGTGGAGTGGGCACAACTGGCGATCGCTGAGCATGTACAACCGCCGAAGCATCAGGACGCCTTTTGAGAACTGCTTCCTTAGGCAGTTTCATCACCATGCATACATCGCAGAGGGCACTCACACACCTAGACGGCACAGCCCAGGCTCCTAGGCTACCGACCTGCACTGAATACTGTGGTGACGGTAACACAATGTTGTGTATTTAAACATAGAAAAGATACAGTAAAAATACAAAATAGAAGACAAATAGTACACTTGTATAAAGCACTTGCCAGGAAGGGAGCTTGTGAGACTGGAAGTTGCTCTGGGTGAGTCTGAGTGGTGAGTGAATGTGAAGGCCTGGGAAGTTATTATGCTGTGGACTGTATAAACATGGCACACTGAGGCTACTAAACTGACAAATATATCTTCTTCTTCAATATAATTTATCTAACTGTAAGTTTTTGCTTTACATTTTTTTTTCTTTCTGAGACAGAATCTCATTCTGTCACCCAGGTTGGAGTGCAGTGGCATGATCAGGGCTCACTGCAACCTCAACCTCCTGGGCTCAAGCGATCTTCCCATCTGAGTCTTCTGAGTAGCTGGGAACATAGACACACAGTACCACACCGGCTAATTTTTATATATTTAAAATTTTTTTTTAGTTTTTGTGTAGATGGGATTTCACTATGTTGCCCAGGCTGGCTTCAAACTCCTGGCCTCCTTCCTCAGCCACCCAAAGTGCTGGAATTACAGGTGTGAGCCACTGTGCCTGGCCTGAAAAACTTTCTCTTATAACAACATATTAAAACATAAACAAGCCAGGCGCGGTGGCTCATGCTTGTAATCCCATCACTTTGGGAGGCTGAGGTGGGCGGATCACAGGAGGTGAGGCATTCAAGACCATTCTGACCAACATGGTGAAACCTTGTCTCTACTAAAAATACAAAAAATAGCTGGTCATGGTGGTGCACGCCTGTAATCCCAGCTACTCGGGAGGCTGAGGCAGGAGAATCGCTTGAACCCAGGAGGCAGAGGCTGCAGTGAGCCGAGATCGCGCCATTGTACTCCAGCCTGAGCAACAAGAGCGAAACTCCGTCTCAAAAACAAAAACACTGTGTCATTTTAAAAGAAACAAATGATACATCATTATCCCACAGAAAGGTTATGCTCTGGAGGCAGCAGAAACAAAAGCTTTGTTTGAAAGAAGCGGAAGAAGGATTATACCTTTTTTAAAAACACAAAAACATCGGAGCTGTGCGCCTCCCGTCGGAGGCCAACCGCCGCCGTCAACCGTTCGCGCCGGCAGGGCCTGAGGAGCCGCCGCGACGGCGAAGAGTCGCGGCCGCCGCAGCGGAGGAGGAGGAGGAGCCAGCGCAGGCATGGCGTCCATCTTACTGAGGAGCTGCCGGGCCGGGGCCCGCCCGCCTCCCGCCGCCGCCTCAGGTCACCGCCCCGCGGGGTAGTCCGGAGGATCCAGCTCATCTCAGCTGTGCCAACATCCTAGGGTTGAGGAGCTGCCTGAAAGTTCCATTTGGCTGCTGTACTCGCATCCATCCTGTGTATCCGTCCTTCAGAGGCGATCACCTCAGCTGTTGCGCTCTGAGGCCCGAGTGCCTTCGCACGGCGTGGAGAGCGCCATGGACCCCACCTCTGTGGGTTTTGTGGTCCCGGGGCCTCGGTGCCTTCCTGTGTGCGGGTGGCACTCTTCGCGCCCTGTTGGCGATGACTCAATAGTAGTGAAGTCCCTCAAGTCCTTGAAGGACAACAACAAGAAGGTGGGGGAAGGCGGCCTGGTGTACAGCGCCCCCGCAGAGGTGGTGGTGATCCTGGGGGCAGAGGGTGCTGGGCGAGCTGAGGCACTACTACCATGGCTTCCGCCTGCTAAGATCGACACCAAGATGGCAGCACGCATGCTCCGGCCCATCCTCAAGGGTCACACCCTGACCCGCGGGCAGGCAGGCAGTTCCTCCTGATCTGTGCCCATCTCTTCCACCTGGTGCGTGTTAGCAGTGGTGCTGTTTGTGGAGTTTCTGCTGCCTGTTGCTGTAAAACTCTTCCCCAATATGTTGCCATCCACATCTGAGACTCAGTTCATCAAGGAGGAGAGGCTGAAGAAGGAGCTTTGGGTCAAGCTGGAGCTGGCCAAGTTCCTCCAGGACACCATTGAGATGGCCTTGAAGAACAAGGCAGCCAAGGGCAGCGCCACCAAAGAATTGTTTTTGTTTTTTGTTTTTCCAGAAGATCCGGGAGACGGGGGAGAGCCCCAGCAATGAGAAAATCATGCGTTTTTCCACATTATTTGAGAATGAGCTGACCCTGGACAACCTGATACAGCCGCAGCTGGTGGCCCTTTGCAAGCTGCTCGAGCTACAGCTTCCTGCACTTCCAGCTCACCATGCGGCTGCACTCCATAAAGGCAGAGGACAAGCTGATTGCTGAGGAAGGGGTCGACAGCCTGAACGTCAAGGAGCTGCAGGTGGCATGTCAGGCACGAGGCATGTGGGCCCTGGGCGTCACGGAAAACCAGCTGAGGGGTCAGCTGAAGCAGTGGCTGGACCTATACCTGCATCAGGAGATCCCTACATCGCTGCTCATCCTGTCCCTGACCATGTACCTCCCGGACATCCTCTCACCAGCCGACCAGCTCAAGTCCACACTGCAGACCCTCCCAGAGATTGTGGCAAAGGAAGCGCAGGTGAAAGTGGCCGAGGTGGAGGGCGAGCAGGTGGACAACAAGGCCAAGCTGGAGGCCACACTGCAGGAGGAGGTGGCCATCCAGCAGGAGCACCGTGAGAGGAAGATGCAGAAGCACTCCGAGCGGCGAAGGATGTTGAGCCCAAACATGTGGAAGCCGCTCCCCAAAGGCCAGGGGTCCAGCCACAGCCAGAAGTGCCTGACACAGTCCTGCAGTCAGAGATCCTGAAGGACACTGCCCCCATGCTGGAGGGCTTGAAGGAGGAAGAGATCACTAAGGAGGAAATCAACATTCTCAGGGATGCCTGCTCTAAGCTGCAGGAACAGAAGTCACTCACCAAGGAGAAGGAGGAGCTGGAGCAGCTGAAGGAGGACATGCAGGACTACAGCGAGGACTTGAAGGAGGTCAAGAAGGAACTTTCAAAGACTGGCGAAGAAAAATACGTGGAAGAATCTAAAGCCAGCAAGAGACTGACAAAAAGGGTGCAGCAGATGACGGGCAGATCAACAGCTTGATCTCACAGCTGGAGATGGACCAGCAGGCCAGCAAGTTGGCCCCAGCCAAGGGCGTGCCCACGGCGGAGAATGTCATCAGTGTTGCCTAGCTCATCAATGCCTTGAAGCAAGTCAAGCACATTCCCGAAAGCAAGCTCACCAGCCTGGCCATAGCACTGGATGAAAATAAGGATGGCAGCCAGGCATGGTGGCTCATGCCTGTAATCCCAGCAATTTGGGAGGCCGAGGCGGGTGCATCACGAGGTCAGGAGATGGAGACCATCCTAACTAACACGGTGAAACCCCATCTCTACTGAAAATACAAAAAATTGGCCGGGCGCGGTGGCTCACGCCTGTAATCCCAGCACTTTGGGAGGCCGAGGCGGATGGATCACAAGGTCAGGAGATCGAGACCATGGTGAAACCCCGTCTCTACTAAAAATAGAAAAAATTAGCCGGGCGCGGTGGCGGGCGCCTGTAGTCCCAGCTACTCGGGAGGCTGAGGCAGGAGAATGGCGTGAACCCGGAAGGCGGAGCTTGCAGTGAGCTGAGATCCGGCCACTGCACTCCAGCCTGGGCAACAGAGCAAGACTCTGTCTCTAAAAAACAAAACACAAGCCAGGTGCAGTGGCTCAAGCCTGTAATCCCAGCACTTTGGGAGGCCAAGACGGGCGGATCACGAGGTCAGGAGATCGAGACCATCCTGGCTAACACGGTGAAACCCCGTCTCTACTAAAAAAATACAAAAAAATAGCCCGGCGAGGTGGTGGGCGCCTGTAGTCCCAGCTACTCGGGAGGCTGAGGCAGGAGAATGGCG
>NW_022161197.1:0-21172 GCF_008728515.1 Papio anubis | reverse complement strand
ATGGGTCTTCATAAAAAGAGCAAACCTATGATTTATTGAAGTACCAGAGGGAGACGAGGAGAATGGAAACAAGCTGGAAAAGACACTTCAGGACATTATCCCGGAGAACTTACCCAACCTAGCAAGACAGGACAACATGCAAATTCAGGAAATACAGAGAACACCACAAAGATACTCCACGAGAAGACCAACCCCAAGACACATAATCATAAGATTCTCCAAGGTCAGAATGGAGGAAAAACTGTTAAGGGCAACAAGAGAGAAAGGCCAGGTCACCTACAAAGAGATTCCCATCAGACTAACAGTGGACCTCTCAGTAGAAACTCAACAAGCCAAAAGAGATTGGGGGCCAATATTTAACATTCTTAAATGAAGAATTTGCAACTGAGAATTTCATATCCAGCCAAACTAAGCTTCATAAGCAAAGGAGAAATAAAATCCTTTCCAGACAAACAAATGCTAGGGATTTTGTTACCACCAGGCCTCCCGTGCAAGAGCACCTGAAAGAAGCACTAAATATGGAAAGGAGAAACTAGTACCAGCCAATGCAAAAACAAACCAAAATATAAAGACTAATGACACTATGAAGAGACTGCATCAATTAGTGTGCAAAATAACCAAATAGTAGCATAATGATAGGATCAAATTCACACATAACAATACTAGCCTTAAATGTAAATGGGCTAAATGCCCCAATTGAAAGACACAGAGTGGCAAATTGGATAAAGAGTCAAGACCCATTTGTGTACTATATTCAGGAGACCCATCTCACATGCAAAGACATACACAGGCTCAAAATACAGGGATCAGGGAAAATTTACCAAGTAAATGAAAAGCGAAAAAAAGCAGGGATTGCAATCCTAGTCTCTAACAAACAGACTTTAAACCAATAAAGATCAAAAAAGATAAAGAAGGGAATTACATAATGGTAAAGGGAAAAATTCAACAAGAAATCTAACCATTTTAAATATATATGCACCCAATACAGGAGCACCCAGATTCATAAAATAAGTTCTTAAAGACCTACAAACAGACTTAAAACTCCCACACAAAAATAGTAGGAGACTTTAACACCCTACTGTCAGTATTAGATAGACCAACAAGAGAGAAAATTAGCAAGGATATCCAGGACTTGAACTCAGCTCTGGATCAAGTGGACCTAGTAGACGTGTAAAGAACTCTCTACCCCAAATCAACAGAATATACGTTCTTCTCAGTGCCACATGGCAATTATTCTAAAATAGACCACATAATTGGAAGTAAAATACCCCTCAGCAAATGCAAAAGAATTGAAATCATAACAGTCTCTCAAACCAAAGTGCAATCAAATTAGAACTCAGAATTAAGAAACTCACTGAACTACACAATTACATGGAAATTCAATAATGTGCTCCTGAATGACTCCTGGGTAGATAATGAAATTAAGGCAGAAATCAAGAAATTCTTTAAAACCAATGAGCTCAAAGAGAAAACGTATCAGAATCTCTGGAACATAGCTAAAGCAGTATTAAGAGGAGAATTCATAGCACTAAATGCCTACAACAGAAAGTTGAAAGATCTCAAATCAACACCCTAATATCACAATTGGAAGAGCTAGAAAGGCAAGAACAAACTAATTCAAAGGCTAGCAGAAGACAAGAAATAACTAAGATCAGAGAAGAACTAAAGGAGATACAGACACACACACAAAAAAAAAAATCCTTCAAAAAAATCAATGAATCCAGGAGCTAGTTTTTTTAAAACATTAAAAAAGTAGATAGACTGCTAGCTAGACTAATAAAGAAGAAAAGAGAAAAATCAAATAAACACAATAAAAAAATGATAAAGGGGATATCACCACTGACCCCACAGAAATACAAACTAACATTACAGAATACTACAAATACCTCTACACAAACCCACTAGAAAATCTAGAAGAAATTGATAAATTCCTGGACACATACACCCTCCTAAGAATAAACCAGGAAGAAGTTGAATCCTTGAATAGTCTAATAACAAGTTCTGAAATTGAGGCAGTAATTAATAGCTTCTAACCAAAAAAAGCCCAGGACTGAATAGATCCACAGCTGAATTCTACCAGAAATACAAAGAGGACCTGGTACCATTCTTTCTGAAACTATTCTAAACAATTGAAAAGGAAGGACTCTTTCCTAACCCATATTTTGAGGTCAGCATCATCCTGATACCAAAACCTGTCAGAGACACAACAAAAAAAAGAAAACTTCAGGCCAATATCCTTGATGAACATCGATGCAAAAATCCTCAATAAAATACTGGCAAGTTGAATCCAACAACACATCAAAAAACTTATCCACCATGATCAAGCTGGCTTCATCCTTGGGATGCAGTGCTGGTTCAACATATGCAAATCAATAAAGGTAATCCATCACATAAACAGAACCAAAGACAAAACCATATGATTATCTCAATAGATGCAGAAAAAGCCTTTGATAAAATTCAACATCCCTTCAAGTTAAAACTCTCAATAAATGAGGTATTGATGGAACATATTTCAAAATAATAAGAGCTATTTATGACAAACCCACAGTCAATATCATATTGAATGAGTAAAAGATGGAACCTTTCCCTTTGAAAACTGGTACTAGATAAGAGTGCCCTCTCTCACCGCTCCTACTCAACTGAGTATTGGAAGTTCTGGCCAGGGCAATCAGGCAAGAGAAAGAAATAGAGCACATTTGAATAGGGAGAGAGGAAGTCAAATTGTCTGTTTGCAGATGGCATAATTGTACATTTAGAAAACTCATCATCTCAGCCCAAAAATTCTTTAAACTGATAAGCAACTTCGGCAGTCTCAGGATACAAAATCAATGTGCAAAAATCTCAAGCATGCCTTTACACCAACAATAGACAATCAGGGAGCCAAATCATGAATGAACTCCCATTCACAATTGCTACAAAGAGAATAAAATACCTAGGAATACAACTAACAAGGGATGTAAAAGACCTTTTCAAGGAGAACTACAAACTACTACTCAAGGAAATAAGAGAGGACACAAACAAATGGAAAAACATTCCATCCTCATGGATAGGAGGAATCACTATTGTGAAAATGGCCACACCGCCCAAAGTAATTTACAGATTCAGTGCTATTCCCATCAAACTACCATTGATATTCTTCACAGAATTAAAATAACTATTTTAAATTTTATATGGAATCAAAGAAGACCTGGTAGAGCCAAGACAATCCTAAGCAAAAACAACAAAGCTGGAGGAAACACTACCTGACCTCAAACTATACTGCAAGGCTACAGTAACCAAAACAACATGGTATTGGTACCAAAACAGACATATAGACCAATGCAGCAGAATAGAGACCTCAGAAATAACACCACACATCTACAACCATCTTACCTTCGACAAACCTGCCAACAACAAGCAATGGGGAAAGGATCTCCTATTCAGTAAATGGTGCTGGGAAAACTGGCTAGCCATATGCAGAAAACAGAAACTGGACCCCTTCTTATGCCTTATACAAAAATTAACTCGTTTGATTAAAGACTCAAATGTAAAACCACAAACCACAAAAATCCTAGAAGAAAACCTAGGCAATATCATACAGGACATAGGCATGGGCAAAGACTTCATGACAAAAACACCAAAAGCAGTTGCAACAAAAGCCAAAATTGACAAATGGGATCTAATTAAACTAAAGAGCTTCTGCACAACAAGAGAAACTATTATCAGTGTGAACAGGCAACCTACAGAATGGGAGAAAATTTCTGCAATCTACCCATCTGACAAAGATCTAATATCCAGAATCTACAAGAAACTTAAACAAACTTACAAGAGAAAAACAAACAATTCCATCAAAAAGTGGGCAAAGGATATGAACAGACACTTCTCAAAAGAAGACCTTTATGCAGCCACAAGCATGAAAATAATCTCCACATCACTGATCATTAGAGAAGTACAAATCAAAACCACAATGAGATACCATCAGCTAGTCAGAATGGCAATTATTAAAAAGTGAAGAAACAATACATACTGGCGAGGCTGTGGAAAAACAGGAATGCTTTTATATTGTTGGTGGGAATGTAAATGTGGCATGCATACACCATGGGATGCTATGCAGTCATAAAAAGGAATAAGATCATATCATTTGCAGGGACATGGATGATGCTGAAAGCCATCATCCTCAGCAAAGCAACACAAGAACAGAAAACCAAATACCATTTGTTCTGTCTCATAAGTGGGAGTTGAACAATAAGAACACATGGACACAGAGAGGGGAGCAACACACACTAGGGCCTGTTGGGGGTGAGGAGTTAGGGGAGGGAACTTAGACGATGAGTCAACTGATGCAGCAAACCACCATGGCACATGTATACCTATGTAACACACCTGCGCATTCTGCACATGTATCCATTTTTTTAGAAAAAATAATATATATATATGATACCATGTAATATCTTCTGCATTAAATACAAACCCCTTAGGCAGACTCAAGATAGAATTCTAAGTGATATGATAGATATGATAGTTTCTAACTTATAGTTGCAGGCTTTGTCACAAATGTTAATCAAGCTATAAAGATGTTTAAAGAAATTCTAAAAAAGAAAAACATAAGAATGGTTGCTATTTCCTCCAATCCTCAGGTGGTAGATATGTGAGTCACTGAATCACCACTACTGGCACTAGAAAACTCCTTTCAAGCATAATAATTGGCCTTATATAGGCGAGTTTCTCCCTCTAACTCCACTTTCACTGCTTTCATTCTGAAGGTGTGTTCTCAGACAAAGAAAAATAATAACCTCAAGGTGTAAGGAACAGAGGGAATTACTTTCTTTAATGTGTGGCATTAAAAAACAAACACACTCACACCTTAGAGTGACAGGCATCTGTGAAGAAGCCCTGTGTAGGTAGGGGAACTTTGATGCTTTGAGTGGAGTGGGCAGTTGTGAGTTAAGGAATTGTGTTTGTCTTAACTTTGTTTTTTGTAGAGAGCAAAAAAAATTGCTTGTGGCTGCATAAAGGTCTTCTTTTGAGAAGTGTCTGTTCATATCCTTTGCCCCCTTTTTGATGGAATTGTTTGTTTTTCTCTTGTAAGTTTGTTTAAGTTTCTTGTAGATTCTGGATATTAGATCTTTGTTAGATGGGTAGATTGCAGAAATTTTCTCCCATTCTGTAGGTTGCCTGTTCACACTGATAATAGTTTCTTTTGTTGTGCAGAAGCTCTTTAGTTTAATTAGATCCCATTGGTCCAATTTTCAGACTAAGTAAATTCTAAGATCTTTTTCAGATCTAAAATTATATGGCTCTACATGTGAATCATAGAAGTGAAATAGAATAAGGGAAGTGAGACTGAAGATGGTTGACAACTCAAGATGAATGAAAGACAAATCTAACACCTGAAACCTTAAAAATACTTGATGATAACATCAGAAAATCTCTTCTAGACATTGACTTAAGCAAAGACTTCATGACCAAGAACCCAAAAGCAAATGCAACAAAAACAAAGATAAATAGATAGGACTTAATTAAATTAAAAAGCTTCTGCACAGCAAATGAAATAATTAGCAGAGTTAACAGACAACCCACAGAGTGGGAGAAAATCTGCAATCTATACATACAACAAAGGACTAATATCCAGAATCTACAAGGAACTCAAACAAATCAGCAACAACAAAAAAAACTCATCAAAAAGTGGGCTAAAGACATGAATAGACAATTCTCAAAAGAAGATATACAAATGGCCAACAAGCATATGGAAAAATGTTCAACATCACTAATGACCAGGGAAATGCAAATCAAAACCACAATGCAATACCACCTTACTCCTGCAAGAATGTCCATAATTTTAAAAATATAAAATTATAGATATTGGCATGGATGTAGTGAAAAGGGAACACTTTTACACTGCTGGTGCAAATTTAAACTATGGTACAACCACTATGGAAAACAGTATGGAGATTCCTTAAAGAATTGAAAGTAGTTCTGCCATTTGATTCAGCAATCCTACTACTGGGTATCTACCCAGAGGAAAAGTCATTACACAGGAAAGATACTTGCACAAGCATGTTTACAGCACCAAAATTTTCAATTGCAAAACTATAGAACCAGCCCAAATGCCCATCAATCAATGAGTGGATAAATAATTTGTGGTATATATATATACACACACACACACACACACCATGGAACACTACTCAGCCATAAAAAGGAATAAAATAATGGCATTTGCAGCAACCTGGATGGAATTGGAGACCATTATTCTAGAATGATACAATGGACTTTGGGGTCTTAGGGGAACGAGCAGTAGGGAGGTGAGGCATAAAAGACTACACATTGGGTACAGTGTACACAGCTTGGGTGATGAGTGCACCAAAATCACCACTAAGGAACTTATTCATATAACTAAACACCACCTGCTCCCTAAAAACCTATTGAAATAAAAAATACATTTTTTAAAAAAAGAAGATGATTGAGAAATACAACGAAGGAGCCAAAAAACATCCCTCTAGTGCATTGGTCAATAGAGGCTTGATATAATGCATTAACAACCAATCCCCAAACTTCGGTACCTTGAAATAAAACAGAGATTATTTCATGTATGTGTCCATTAGCATAGACCCTGCTTATCACAATCACCAGGTATTCGGACTAATAGAAGAGCCATCTTAAAAGTTGCTGATTACCACACTGAAGGAAAAGAAAGTTCTATGAATCTTACTGGCAATTAAGTGCTCTAGCCCAGAAAGGACACCTTACTCTAGCTCACAGTTATTTGACCAGAACTACTCACATTCCTCCCAACCAACCGCTAGAGGGCCAAGAAGAACAATCCTACCATCTTCCCTGAACATAGGAAGTCCAGAATATTTCCTAAAGAACATTACTGTCTATCAATCTGGCTTCTTAGGGTCTAGGTCCACTCAAATAAGGGGACTAGATATCTTTCCTTATCCCATGGCCTAGAGTACAACTGACTAACAAAAATCCCTAAAAATAGCAGAAACTGAAGGTGCCACCAAAGGCCAGTCTTCTCATTTTTAATTACTACAGATCTCTTGCTGATTAGGGAAAATGAGATGATACAATAAAATCATCATGTTATTCTCAACCAACACTTTAATGTCCTGTGATTCTCCTTATGCTAGCGGCATGCCTGGTAAGGCCCAGGGACAAGTTAAGTCACACTATTAGTGTAGCAAATCCCAATACCTTGATGGGTATAGGCTGCACACCAAGGTAAATTACAAATGAAACATCTTCTGATTTTTAAAAACACATTTGAACTAATAGTCATCTTAAAGGCTTACTTTCTGGGTATATTTAAGGTTGAAATCATTCAAATATTATTATGTTCATAGCTGCAGCAAAGCACCTGAATTTCACAGAGCTAACAATGCTGTCTCTGTACTGAGTACTTAATAAGCCAGAAATAAGGCAAAAGGTGAGCCCAATAAGCAAGCAACATACTCAGTGCTACACAGGACCTCCAGGTCAAAGGGTTATACCACGTTGAAAATCAAGGGAAAAGACATATTCTCTCAGAAATTTCTCTCTGCTTCAGTCCACCCAACGTCCCCATGGAGTTTATTGTCAGCACCTGTGGGAGTCATCTCAATGTTATGAACCAGCAATAAAGACACCTTATCTGGTCCAGCAATGACATCATCATCATCGTCATCATAATTACAATCATACATAGTATTTACTATGTATACATAAATCTCTTGACATAGATTATCTCGTCTAATCCCCACCACAACTATCTGATGCAGATGTTATTATGCCTGTTTTATTTATTTTTTAGAATTTTTTATTTTATTTTATTTATTTCAATAGCTTTTGGGGGAGCTGGTGGTGTTTTGTTACCTGGATAAGTTCTTTAACGGTGATTTGTGAGGTTTTGGTGCACCCATCATCTGAGCAGTGTACATTATATCCAATGTGTAGTCTTTAATTCATCACCCCCCAACCCAACCCTTCCCGCCAAGTCCCCAAAGTCCATTATATCATTTGTGTGCCTCTGTACTCTCATAGCCTAGCTCCAACTTATGAGTGAGAATAGGCTGCCCAGTTTCTCCACTCCTGCTACTCACTTTAGGATAACGCTCTCTGCAACTCCATCCAGGTTGCTGTGAAGGCCTTTATTTCATCCCTTTTTATAGCTGAGTAGTATTCCACGGTATATATATATACCACAAATTATTTACCCACCCATTGATTGATGGGCATTTGGGCTGGTTTCGTATTTTTACAATTGCAAATTGTGCTGCTATAAACAAGCATGTACAAGTATCTTTTTTGTATAATGACTCCTATTCCTCATTTTCAAGAAAGCATCAGCTGCAGTAGTATAGGGAGAATGCAAGATTGCCCTAAGCTCTCCTGGATAAGTATTCATGTTTCTCAGGCTAATAGTCAAAACTATTACAAAGTTCAGCTGGAAGTTCCCTTCTCCCTGTGGTCCTTCCCCAACTCCACTGGTAGCCCTCCCCCTAAGGACCCCCGTGAGATAAAGTCAGAAATGACTTCCCTGGGCACCAAGAGTACCTACAGGGCTCTTTCCACTTCTTCTACTTTTATATTTTGTTTTGCTCTCTAAATTCATTTCAGCTCTAGGTGTCAAACCTTTCTCCCCTGTGATCTGGATTTTTAGGTTCCCTAGCAGGGATGTGTGTTTGGGCACTCACAGTTTTTCGGCCGTCTCATGGAGTTTGCAGTGGCAAGCTGCAAAGGCAAGCTGCAAAGGTTCTGTGAATTCTTTTGGTTTTCTTGGTATGTTCATACAGTATTTCTTGGAGGAAATTCACTATGTGAGTCTCCACATGCTGTTCTCTCTGTGTGGAAGCTGCAAGTTAGTCCTGCCTCCTATCCACCATTTTCCAACAATCTATTAACCATTTCAAAGTATAGGATTCAGCAGCATTTAGTACATTCACAATGCTTGTAACTACCACCTCTATCCAGTTTCAAAACACTTTCATCACACCCAAAAGCAAACTCCATACTCATTAGCAATCATTCCCCATTCCCTTCTTTCCCCAGCCCCTGGAAGTCACTTGATTATGCCTATTTTAAATTGAGGAAACTAAAGCTGAGAAAAGTTATACAATTTTTCCAACATGGCTCTGATAATAATAGCTGGAACACAATACTTGAACCCAGGACTTGTGACTCCCAAGGTCATACTCCTCCCACATACCTGTCTTTTATTTGCCAAGTGCTTGGGCAATCATCTGCACTTAAAAAGCCTTTACAAATTGAGTTTACTAATGTGAGTAATATATGATTTTTTTAAAAAAATAATAACTGTCTCTAAAGGTGAAATGGATCAAAGCCTTTAAAAGTGAATCTGTGGTGTAGCAACTGTTAACCTAGTTGTCTTATTTTATTCTCATCCCCTTAAAGAAAAAATTAACAAGTGAGGATGCTGGTGTAACTCCCTAACTTAGTTTACAGTCTGCAGGCAAAAGAGTGAGTCTAAAGTGCATATCACCAGTCAGTGTTTCTCCTAGCATTTCACTGTTGCGTTAATCAACAAGTTAAACTATAAACAACGGCTAACTTTGGGTTTCAAATTTAACATTCCTTATCTCTTAGACCAGGTTCATCCACTGTGCTGTGGATTCCCAAGCCAGCACCACTCATGCTGCTGATTCATTTTGATTTCTGCTAATACCAGAGTCCTGTGTGTCAGAGCTATTGGCACCAGAAATTACAAGTACATAAAGTAAGTAAACAGATATAATCTTGGATTTCTTTGGATGAGAGAGGGGCCTGGATTTTTCCTGTTTTGTTATTGTGCTCCAGGGAAGAACCACCTTATCACAAAGAAGCTTTCTCTGGCCAACCCTGGCTACTCCTTGGCCCAAAGTATAGGAGTAGTAAGGAGTAGTAAATGTTTGGATACTTACAATGGAACAATATCATTGATCCAACCGATTAATAATCTATCCAGCAGTATACTTACTTATGTCTTCCATGTACACAGGTAAGTATACTGCTGGGTAGATTATTAAGTGGTTGAATCAAATAGGAAAAACTTGGATTTCTAATGCAAGAGGAAAAGTCACTTTTTTTTTTTTTTTTAGTGCTTCCATCAGCAGCTTCTAATATTGTCTGAGATCATAACTTTTGAAGGGTGACTACCAAATGTTGGCATTTGGCACAAGTGGGAAGCAAAAGGCAAGCCCCTTTAGAATTTGACTGATCTGTTCTGTCATGTCATCTTTTTTCTGTTGTTAAAAGTGTTTCATGCTTCATTTTGTGCATTATGTCAAAATTTATTGATTTCCATGTGATTGGCAGATCTTTTTTACTAATCCCGCTCCAGTTAAATTCACAAGATTATAAACATCAAGGGTTTGAAAATCATTTCTAGATATCAGGTCTATGCCATCTGTTTTGCAGATGGAGAAACTGAGTCCTTGGTTATTTCTTGGGTTTCCACACACCATCCCTAGGGAACCTGCTCTGGCCTTGTAGCTGGCACAGAGGATGTAAAGCCTGGGAGAACTCTTCTTATTTGCTTGTGGTTAGGAACATTTTAGGTAAATGAGGGCTGCTGCTGGGGGACAGAAATCCCAGAGTATGGCCCTCCTCGGACCCAAGTTTCTTATAGCTGTGCTCCTTTGTTCCCAGGGGCTAAGTAGTACCTTCACCACCCACCCCAACTGCCATCCAGCTGGATCTCTCTCTGATTACTCCTGAAATGTCACAACCCACTTGAGGACAGGGGTATCATTGTGATCTGTATTGCCCGAAACCAGTATTCTAGTATTTTCATGCCCTAAGGTGTAGGGGTGTGTGTGTGTGTGTCTGTGTGTGTGTGTGTGTGAGAGAGAGAGAGAGACAGAGAGAGAGAGAGAAAGGGAAGGAGGAGAAGATGGGGAATGCATAGAGGACTGGATACAAATCTGACAGTGCCAATGGCTTCCTAGTAAATGCATAGGTGAGTCCTGGAAACAGTTAAACATTGGCTAATTGATGACAGTGCAAGGTTCAAATATAGCATCATATGCATTTCTTGGCACCAACAAATAAAGATGTAGGGCCATTAAACTCAGTAAGACTCTTGCCCAAGAGTTTTCAACTGGCTAGATTCAAGGAACCATTGGTATGTGAGTTCTTCCACGGTGCCCCCAGACTATAGTTCTCTTATTAAGTAGGCAAAAACTTAATAATTATTTATGTTCTATTTCTTTTATAGTTGTTTGCGACGAAATAATATACAAACTAAAAAGAAAAATAATATTTTATTTCATTCTTAATCTGGTACTTAATAATAGGGTTTTAAAAATTTATTTTATTATTATTACTTTAAGTTTGTGGGGTACATGTGTGCATAACGTGCAGCTTTGTTACATATGTATGCTTGTGCCCATGTTTGCTGTGCTGCACCCATCAGCACCTCGTCATTACATCAGGTATAACTCCCAATGCAAACCCTCCCCCCTTCCCCCTCCCCATGATAGGCCCATTTTGTGTGATGTTCCCCTTCCTGAGTCCAAGTGATCTCATTGTTCAGTTCCACCATAGGAATTGTTGAGAACATCGGTGTTTGTTTCTGTTCTTGTGATAGTTTGCTGGAATGATGGTTTAGCTGCATCCATGTCCCTACAAGGACACAAACTGCTTCCTTTTTTGATAACATAGTATTCCATGGTGTATATATTGCCACATTTTCTTAATCAATGTGCTGATGGACATTTGGGTTGATTCAAGTCTTTGCTATTTGCTAGAATGTTGCAATAAACATACGTGTGCCATGTGTCTTTATGGCAGCATGATTTATAATCCTTTGGGTATATCGGCAATGGGATGGCTGGGTCATATGGTACATCTAGTTCTAGATCCTTGAGTCTTACACTGTCTTCCATAATGGTTGAACTAGTTTACAATCCCTGTGGTGTAAAGAGATGTTCCTATTTCTCCACATCCTCTCTCCAGCACCTGTTGTTTCTGACTTTTGAATGATTGCCATTCCTAGCGGTGTGAGATGGTATCTGTTGTGGTTTTGATTGCATTTTCTCCGATGGCCAGTGATGATGAGCATTTCATTGTCATTGGCTTGTATGAATGTCTTCTTTTGAGAAATGTCTGTTCATATCCTTTGCCACTTTTTGATTTAAGAGTTGTTTGTTTTCTTGTAAATTTGTTTGAGTTCTTTGTAGGTTCTGGATATTAGCCCTTTGTCAGATGAGTAGATTGAAATTTTCTCCCATTCTGTAGGTTGCCTGTTCACTCTGATGGTAGTTTCTTTTTGCTGTGCAGAAGCTCTTTAGTTTAATTAGATCCCATTTGTCAGTTTTAGCTTTGCTGCGTTGCTTTTGGTGTTTTAGACATGAAGTCTTTACCCATGCCTATGTCTGAATGGTGCTACCTAGGTTTTCCTCTAGGATTTTTATGGTATTAGGTCTAACATTTAAGTCTCTAATCCATCTTGAATTAATTTTGCATTATAAGGAGTAAGGAAAGGATACAGTTTCTGCTTTCTACTTACGACTAGCCAATTTTCAACACCATTTATTAAATAGGGAATCTTTCCCCCATTTCTTTGTTCTCTCAGGTTTGTCAAAGATCAGATGGCTGTAGATGTGTGGTATTATTTCACAGGGACTCTGTTCTGTTCCATTGGTCTCTATCTCTGTTTGGTACCAGTACCATGCTGTTTTGGTTACTGTAGCCTTGTAGTATAGTTTGAAGTCAGGTAGTGTGATGCCTCCAGCTTTGTTCTTTTGACTTAGGTTGTCTTGGAGATGCGGGCTCTTTTGGTTCCCATATGAACTTTAAAGCAGTTTTTCAATTCTGTGAAGAAACTCATTGGTAGCTTGATGGGGATGGCATTGAATCTATAAATTACCTTGGGCAGTATGGCCATTTTTCACGATATTAGATTCTTCCCTGTCCATGACATGGTATGTTCTTCCATTTGTTTGTGTCCTCTTTATTTCACTGAGCAGTGGTTTGTAGTTCTCCTTGAAGGGTGTACATCCCTTGTAAGTTGGATTCCTAGGTATTTTATTCTCTTTAAAGCAATTGTGAATGAGTTCATTCATGATTTGGCTCATGTTTGTCTGTTATTGGTGTATAAGAATATGCTTGTGATTTTGCACATTAATTTGTATCCTGAGACTTTGCTGAAGTTGCTTATCAGCTTAAGGAGATTTTGGGCTGAGACAATGGGGTTTTCTAAATATGCAATCATGTCATCTGCAAACAGGGACAATTTGACTTCTTCTTTCTAACTGAATACCCCTGATTTCTTTCTCTTGCCTAATTGCCTAGCCAGAACTTCCAACACTATGTTGAATAGGAGTGGTGAGAGGGGCATCCCCTGTCTTGTGCCATTTTCAAGGGAATTTTTCCAGTTTTTGCCCATTCAGTATGATATTGGCTGTGGGTTTTGTCATAAATAGCTCTTATTATTTTGAGGTGCGATTCCATCAATACCAGAATTTGTGAAGGCGTTTTTTTAGCATGTGAGGGCTGTTGAATTTTTGTCAAAAGCCTTTTCTGCATCTATTGAGATAATCATGTGGTTCTTGTCTTTGGTTCTGTTTATATGCTGGATTACATGTTTATTGATTTAGAATGTTAGACAGCCTTGCATCCCAGGGATGAAGCCCACTGATATGAGTGGATAAGCTTTTGATGTGTTGTTGAATCCGGTTTTGCCAGTATTTTATTGAGATTTTTGCATCGATGTTCATCAGGGATATTGGTCTAAAATTCTCTTTTTTGTTGTGTCTCAGGCTTGGTATCAGGATGATGTTGGCCTCATAAAATGAGTTAAGGAGGATACCCTCTTTTTTTCTATTGATTGGAATAGTTTCAGAAGGAATGGTAGCAACTCCTCCTTATACCTCTGGTAGAATTCAGCTGTGAATCCATCTGGTCCTGGACTTTTTGGTTGGTAGGCTATTAATTATTGCCTCAATTTCAGAGCCTACTATTGGTCTATTCAGGGGATTCAACTGTATGGTGTAGTGTGGAAGGTATCCATTTCTTCTAGGTTTTCTAGTTTATTTGCGTAGAGGTGTTTATAGTATTCTCTGATGGTAGTTTGTATTTCTACCGTAGGGTCGGTGGTGTTGATATCCCTTTATCATTTTAATTGCATCGATTTGATTCTTCTCTCTCTTTTCTTCTTTATTAGTCTTGCTAGTGGTGTCAATTTTGTTGATCTTTTCAAAAACCAACTCCTGGATTCATTGATTTTTTGGAGGGTTTTTGTGTGTCTATCTCCTTCAGTTCTGCTCTGATCTTAGTTATTTCTTGCCTTCTGCTAGCTTTGGAATGTGTTTGCTCTTGCTTCTCTAGTTCTTTTAATTGTGATGTTAGAGTGTCAATTTTGATCTTTCTGCTTTCTCTTGTGGGCATTTAGTGCTATAAATTTCCCTCTACCACACTGCTTTAAATGTGTCTGAGATTCTGGTATGTTGTATCTTTGTTCTCATTGGTTTCAAGAACATCTTTATTTCTGCCTTCATTTTGTTGTGTACCCAGTAGTCATTCAGGAGCAGTTGTTCAGTTTCCACATGTAATTGGAGCGGTTTTGATTGAGTTTCTAGTCCTGGTTCTAGTTTGATTGCACTGTGGTCTGAGACAATTTGTTATAATTTCTGTTCTTGTACATTTGCTGAGGAGTGCTTTACTTCCAATTATATAGTCTGGTGCAGATAGTACGATGTGGTCTTTGAAGAATGTGTATATTCTGTTGATTTGGGGTGGAGAGTTCTATAGATGTCTATTAGGTCTGCTTGCTGCAGAGATGAGTTCAATTCCTGGATATTCTTGTTAACTTTCTGTCTCGTTGATCTGTCTAATGTTGACAGTGGGTGTTGAAGTCTCCCATTATTATTGTATGGGAGTCTAAGTCTCTTTGTAAGTCTCCTAAGGACTTGCTTTATGAATCTAGGTGCTCCTGTATTTGGGTATATATTTAGGATGGTAGCTCTTCCTGTTGAATTGTGATCCATGACCATTATGTAATGGCCTTCTTTGTCTCTTTTGATCTTTGATGGTTTAAAGTCTGTTTTATCAGAGACTAGGATTGCAACCCTGCTTTTTGTTCTCCATTTGCTTGAAGTGAAATCTTCCTCCATCCCTTTATTTTGAGCCTATGTATGTCTCTGCGTGTGAGATGGGTCTCCTGAATACCTTGAACTGATGAATCTTGACTCTTTATCCAGTTTGCCAGTCTGTGTCTTTCATTGGAGCATTTAGTCCATTTCACATTTGAGTTTAAAGATTTTATGTGTGAACTTGATCCTGCCATTATGCTTATTAACTGGTTTATTTTTGCTCGTTAGTTGATGCAGTTTCTTCCCTAGCCTCGATGGTCTTTTACATTTTTGGCGTGTTTTGCAATGGCTGGTACCCGGTTCAATTCCTTTCCATGTTGAGTGCTTCCTTCAGGGTCTCTTGTAGGCAGGCCTAGTGGTGACAAAATCTCACAGCATTTGCTTATCTGTAAAAGTTTTACAACCTCCTTCACTTATAGAGCTTAGTTTGGCTGGATATGAAATTCTGGGTTTAAAATTCTTTTCTTTAAGAATGTTGAATAATGGCTTCCCTCTCTTCTGGCTTCTAGAGTTTCTGCCGAGAGATCTGCTGTGAGTCTGATGGGCACCAGCTTTGTGGTAACCCGACCTTTCTCTCTGGCTGCCCTTAAGATTTTTCCTTCATTTCCTTCATTGGTGAGATCTGGCAATTATGTGTCTTGGAGGTTGCTCTCGCCTCTAGGAGTATCTTTGTGGCGTTCTCACCATTTCCCTGGATTTGAATGTTGGCCTGCCCTACTAGGTTGGGGAAGTTCTCTGGATGATATCCTGAAAGTGTTTTTCCAACTTGGTTCCATTTTCCCCCTCACTTTCAGGCACCCCAATCAGACGTAGATTTGGTCTTTTACATAATCCCATACTTCTTGGCGTAGGCTTTCTTTTTCTTCTTTTTCTTTTGGTTTCTCTTCTGCGGCTTCATTTCATTCATTTGATCCTCAATCGCTGATACTCTTTCTTCAGTTGATCAGTGGGTTACTGAAGCTTGTGCATTTGTCACGTATTTCTCGTGTCATGGTTTTCATCTCTTTCATTTCGTTTGGACCTTCTCTGCATTAATTACTCTGTTGTCATTCTTTCCGCTTTTTTTTCAAGATTTTTAGTTTCTTTCGGCTAGATGCGTGAATTTGCACTCCTTTAGCTCCTAAAATTTGATGGGACTGAAGCCTTCTTCCTCATCTCGTCAAAGTCATTCTCCGTCCAGCTTTGATCCGTTGCTGGCGATGTAAGGCACAAGCTCTTTGCCGGGGAGATGTGCTCATTTTTTGAATTTCAGCTTTTTTCTGCCCTGCTTTTTCCCCATCTTTGTGGTTTTATCTTCCCTCTGGTCTTTGATGATGGTGATGTACTGAAGTGGGGTTTTGGTGTGCAGAGTGTCCTTCCTGTTTGAGGTTTTCCTTCACAGCAGTGGGGACCTCAGCTGTGGAGTCTGTTGGAGATTGCTTGAGGTCCACTCAGACCCTGTTTGCCTGGGTATCAGCAGCAGAGGCTGCAGAAGATAGAATATTTCTGTGAACAGCAGGGTGTACCTGTCTGATTCTTGCTTTAGAGCTTCACTCTCCCGGGGGTGTACTCCCACCTGTGGTGTGGGGTGTCCAGACTGCCCCTAGTGGGGATGTCTCCCAGTTAGGCTACTCAGGGGTCAGGGACCCACTTGAGCAGGCAGTCTGTGTCCCTTCTCCGAGATCTCAACCTCCCGTGTTGGGAGATCACTGCTTTCTCTTCAAAGCTGTCAGACAGAGTCGTTTGCGTCTGCAGAGGTTTCTCCGCGCTTTTGTTGTTGTTGTTGTTTTTGTGTAGCTGAGCCCTGTCCCCAGAGGTGGAGTCTACAGAGACAGGGTTTCCTTGAGCTGCTGTGAGCTCCACCCAGTTGTAGCTTCTCAGCAGCTGTTTACCTGTAGCCTCAGCAATAGCGGGCGCCCTCCCCAGCCTCGCTGCTGCCTTGCCGTAGATCTGAACTGCTGTGCTAGCAATGGGGAGGCTCGTGGGCGTGGGACCCTACCCGGCCAGGTGTGGGATATGATCTCCTGAATTGTGCCTGTTTGCTTAAAAGCAATGTGGGGTGGGGAGTTGCCGTTGCCGATGTTGTGTCTCAGTTCCCCTGGCTAGGAAAAGGGATTCCCTTCCCCGCGGTAGCTCCCAGGTGAGGCGATGCCTCGCCCTCTTCAGCTCGCTGAATCGGGCTGCAGCAGCTGACCAGCACCGATCGTCCGGCACTCCCCAGTGAGATGAACCCAGTACCTCGGTTGAAATGCAGAAATCACCGGTCTTCTGTGTAAATGCTGGAGTTGGAGACTGGAGCTGTTCCTATTCGGCCATCTTGCTCCGCCCCTCTAGTTCTACCGACAAAAGCTTTTAATTAGCTAACTGTATGAAAGGATAAACACTGTAATAATTCATGTGATTCAAAATGGGCAAAAGCAAAGACTAGCTTCCCCTCAAGAAGAAAAATTTCAGACCTATGAAAAGGACAACAATACTAATAAAAAGACTGTATTTACTTAGAAGCATTCAGAATGTAAACAAAACAGCTGAAACTTTTTTTTTTTTTTTTTTGCAATTACAGAGTGGTATTCAGTTAATAGAACAACAATTATTTCATATAAACTGCATCAGAGACAACTGAAGACGAAAAAACTACAACTCCCATATATAACTAATTTGTGCTGTGCACCAACAAGAACCTGCTTTAAATTTCCATGCCAATTTACAACCCTCATCCTATACCAGGCAAGGTTAGTGGCTACTGAAAATACCACCAGGACAGGGCTATCTAAAGACACATTCGGTAGTGTGTTAACTATACAAAAAAAGACACTGTACAGTTTAAAAACAAATCCTACTCAGCCTTACATTTCAATTTTTAAAGGAGTGAGTTGTGTACAGGGGGTTTAAATGCTTTATAGACAAGAAAAAAACTGTGCTAGAACCAACTTATTCATCATCTTCTTCATCTTCATCTTCCTCCTCCTCATTATCCTCTTCATCTTCCTTATCTTCCTCTTCATCCTTCTTTTTCTTGCTTTTTTCAGCCTTGACAAATCCCTTTTTTGCTGCATCAGGCCTTCCTTCAGCTCAATATGCAGCAATAACCTTTTTGTATTTTTCCTTCAGCTTCACAGCCTTCTTTTCACAAGGCTGCTTGTCATCTGCAACAGTGTTATTCCACATCTCTCCCAGTTTCTTCACAACATCACCAATGGGCAGGCCAGGATGTTCTCCTTCGATATTTGGGTGATACTCAGAGCAGAACAGGAAAAAGGCTGAAGGAGGCCTCTCAGGTGCATTGAGATCTTTGAACTCTTTCCTGTCGATAGGTTTTCATTTCTCTTTCATAACCGGCCTTGTCCGGCTTTGCCATATCTTCAAATTTTCCTTTTTCCTTAGCAGACATGGTCTTCCATCACTCTGGGCACTTCTTAGAAAGCTCTGAGAAATTGACTGAAGCATCTGGGTGCTTCTTATGCTCCTCCCTACAAGTTTGCACAAAAAAATGCATATGATGACATTTTGCCTCTTGGCTTCTTAGGATCTTCTTTGCCCATGTTTAGTTATTTTTCCTTAGCAAGGCACAGAGTTGTCCAGTGCCAATCCAGCTCTCACTTGCCCCAGCACTGTCTCTATGGAGCTCATTGTACTGCCTCTTCTTATGTTCTAGCAATGAGACTGGTGGCATTTTGCTCCTGCCCTAGAGATTTGTGGAACTTTGAACTTGAGAGAGATGATTTAGGGTATCTGGCAGAAGAAATTTCTAAGCAGCAAAACAACCAAGAGGTGACTTGGGTGCTGTTGAAGGCATTCTGTTTTAAAAGGGAATCAGAACATAAAAGTTCAGAAAACCTGCAACCTGACAATGCAATAGAAAAAAAAAATCTTATTTTCTGAGAAGAAATCCAAGCCAACTGCAGAAATTTGCATAAATAACCAGGAGCCCAATGTTAATCCCCAAAGCAATGGGGAAAATGTCTCCAGGGCATGTCAGAGGTCTTCACCACAGCCCCTCCCATCACAGGCCTGCGGGCCTAGGAGGAAGAAGTGGTTTCATGGACCAGGCCCAGAGTCCCCATGCTGTGTGCAGCCAAGGGACTTGGTGCCTGAATCCCAGCTGCTCCAGCTGTGGCTAAAAGGGGCCAACATAGAGCTCAGGCAGTGACTTCAGAGGGTGCAAGCCTGAAGACCTGGCAGCTTCCACATTGTGTTGAGCCTGCAAGTGCACAGAAGTCAAGAACTGAGGTTTGAGAACCTCCACCTAGATTTCAGAGGATGTATGGAAATGCCTGGATGTGCAGGCAGAAGTTTGCTACAGGGGCAGGGATCTCATGGAAAACCTCTGCTAGGGCAGTGCAGAAGGGAAATGTGGGGTCAGAGCCCCCACACAGAGTCTCTACTGGGGCACTACCTAGTGGAGCTGTGAGAAGAGGGCAACCGCCCTTCAGACCCCAGAATGTCAGATCCATGTGCTTGGAAAAGCTGCAGACACGCAATGACAGCCTGTGAAAGCAGCCAGGAGGGAAGCTGTACCCTGAAAAGCCACAGGAGCAGAGCTGCCCAAGACCATGGGAACCCAACTCTTGCATCAGCGTGACCTGGATGTGAGACATGGAGTCAAAGGAGATCATTTTGGAGCTTTAAGATTTGACTGGCCAGCTGGATTTCAGACTTGCATGGGGCCTGTAGCCCCTTTGTTTTGACCAATTTCTCCCACTTGGAATGGCTGTATTTACCCAATGCCTGTACCCCCACTGTATCTAGGAAGTAACTAACCAACTTTTGATTTTACAGGCTCATAGGTGGAAGGGACTTGCCATGTCTCAGTTGAGACTTTGGACTGTGGATTTTTGAGTTAATGCTGAAATGAGTTAAGACTTTGGTGGGGACTGTGACTGTTGGGAAGGTATAATTGCTTTTGAAATGTGAGGACATGAGATTTGGGATGGGCCAGGGGCAAAGTAATATGGCTGGGCTGTGTCCCCACCCAAATGTCATCTTGAATTCTCACATGTTGGGAGAGGGGCCCAGAGGGAGGTAACTGAATCATAAGGGTAGGTCTTTCCCATGCTGTTCTCATGATAGTGAATAAGTCTCACAAGATCTGATGGCTTTATAAGGCAGAGTTTCCCTGCACAAGCTCTCTCTTTGCCTGACATAATCCATGTAAGATGTGACTTGCTCCTCTTTGCTCCTGCGGTGATTGTGAGGCTTCCCCAGCCACACGGAACTGTGAGTTCTCCATTAAACCTTTTTCCTCTGTAAATTGCCCGGTCTCTAGTCTGTCTTTATCAGCATTGTGAAAATGGACTAGTACATCTTCCTAAACAGATTTCCAAAGAGCATTTTATTCCACTTCCTTACTTTGCAATGGATACAGTAAAAATAAAGCATTATCATAATGAATATATGCAACATATAAAAAGCTTCTTTTTAATGCATCAGAATTTCTGAATTTGAAGCACTTCCTTTAATACATGCTGCCCAAGACCTTTTTTATTTTGTTGTTGTTGTTTGAAACAAAGTCTCACTCTGTCACCCAGGCTGGAGTACAGTGGCAGGATCTTGTCTCACTGCAGCCTCTGCCTCCTAGGCTCAAGAAATCCTCCCACCTCAGCTTCCAAAGTATTAATAGCTGGGACTACAGGCATATACTACCATGCCCAGCTAATTTTTTTTTTTAACTTTTAGTAGAGATAAGGTCTCACTATGCTGCCCAGGGCGGTCTTGAACTCCTGAGCTCAACCTATTCTCCTGCCTTGGCCTCCCAAAGGGTGGGGATTATAGGCATGAATCACTCTGCCAGGCACTAAGCCATTTTAGAACAATTTTTAAAAAGCTAGATGTTCGTCAATGTTTTAACAAGTAAACACAAGGCCAGGTGTGGTGGCTCACTCCTGTAATCCCAGCACTTTGGGGGGTCAAGGTGGGTGGATCACGAGGTCAGGAGATCAAGACCATCCTGGCTAGCACGGTGAAACCCCATCTCTACTAGAAATACAAAGAATTAGCCAGGCATGGTAGCATGTGCCTGTAGTCCCAGCTACTCAGGAGACTGAGGCAGGAGAATCACTTGAACAGGGAAGCGGAGGTTGCAGTGAGCCGAGATTGCACCACTGCACTCCAGCCTGGGTGACAGAGCAAGACTCCAT
>NW_022161196.1:0-21181 GCF_008728515.1 Papio anubis | reverse complement strand
ATTTGCCACAATCCCCATTCACCTCTCACCTTCTGACACCAAGGCCGGCTGCCCCTGTGGTCATGTGTGCCCAGGGCCTCCGTGACCCTGACCCACTTCACTCATTCAGTTCCCCCAGCCCCTGTGGGCACTGGAATGGTGGCCCCTCCTCCGTGTCCCTTGGATTTGATCACTCCAAAGACACTGGCATTCGAAGAACTCCAAGGATAAGAGGGAGAGGGAGGACAGGGCAGGAGAGTCGCTGAGACCCCGGAAAGCAGGTCCTCGTGCGGCTGCATGGGGTACTCACCCCGAGACTTGGCCCGGCCCTGCATGGAGTAGGCGGGGGTGCAGCTGCGGCCAAAGCGTGTGACTTTGGGGTCCAAGAAGTAGATGGGGCCCGGGCTGGTGTCCTGAGGTGGTGCTGGGGAGAGGAACCCGGAGTGCTGGGAGTGACTCCGAAGACAGTGCCTGCCCCACCTCCCGGCATCAGTGCCCCTGTTGGCCCCGAGACACTCCCACCAGGTCAGAGGCCACCCCAGCCCCATCTCGGAGTGGTCATCCCGGGGGCCCTGAGTTGTGGCTGCCTGAGCTGAGTGGCCTCAGGTCTCTGCTCTGACTGTCTCAACCAGTTCTTCTGTCTCCTCACAATCGAAGTGCTTCCTGCGCGCTCTGCTCTGCTGCTGTTTGTAGTCCCCTCTGCCCCTCTAACCTCTGCGCAGGTGTGGGCTGGAGAACCAGCTCCTGGGTTTGCTGGAACTGGACATAGTGGAAGCAGGTGTGTGGTGGTACACAACCGTGATCTGGCGTTTTCGAAGAGGAAGACTAGCCCGAGCTTAGGAAGACCCGCCAAGGCTCAGGTTTGAGACCAGCATGGGCAACACAGTGAGATCCCGTCCCATCTAAAAATTTAAAACTTAGCCACGCATGTTGGCAGGCACCTGGGGTCCCAGCTCCTCAGAAGGCTGAAGCGGGAGGATCACTTGAGCCCGGGAGGTTGAGGCTGCAGTGAGCTGTGATCGTGCCGTGGCACTCCAGCCTGGGCAACAGAGCAAGACGGAGTCTCCAAAAAAAAAACTGTACGTAAAGTAAGAGTAACAAGAGCAACTAGGCCCTGAGCCAGCGCCTGGGCTTGTTGGCAAGTCTCATGCTTAAGAGGAGCTTGGCCAGTAGCGGTGGCTCAAGCCTGCTTAATCCAGCACTGGGGAGGCCGAGGCGAGGAGGATCCGCGAGATCGGGGAGATCGAGACCATCCTGGCTAACATGGTGAAACCCCGTCTCACTAAAATACAAAAATACTTGGTGGTGGCGGGGAGGCCTGTAGTCCCAGCTACTGGGAGGCCAGAGGCAGAATGGCCTGAACCTGGGAGAGCTTACAGTAGTGAGATCGGCCACTGCACTCCAGCCTGGGTGACACAGCGAGACTCCGTCTCAAAAGAGGGGGCTTGGCGTTGGACCGTTTAAATCCAGCAGGGCCTCTCGTGAGCGATGACCTTAGCCCAAGTCATTTATCCCTAAGCCTTATTTTCCCTGCGTCAGTATATTCTTGAAAAATAAAACCGTGAGAGGATCTGCAGAAGGGAGTGATCCTGGGCCCTTGCAGTTCGTGACTGGGACCGGTTGCCATGATGTCGTATTACCATGCCAAAGAAGCACATCAGGCAGCCGGATGCGGGCACCTGCGTGTAGCAGCTGACCGGTGTTCGCGGCCCACAGACCGCCTGTGCACACCTCGAGTACACGTGGCAGCGAGGCCACGGGTGAGAAGAAACGTCATCGACAGCCCTCCCACTGGGAGTCCGTGGCGCAGTGTGGCCCAGACACGGCTCCAGACCTCCTGCCACAGGCAGTGCCGCTGTGGTCCCCAAGGCAGGCTCACTGGCCACATGCTCAAGGGTGGTCCACTGACCCATAGCCACAGCCTCATCGTTTCTTCTTTGACTGGCAGGAGGGACGGGGTCTGCTTAGGCGGCCCCGATACAGTCCCCCGGGACTGCAGAGGCTGGAGATGGCGTCTCCCTCCATGCAGCAGGCTGGCAGTGCAGTGGCTCATGTCACTGCAGCCTCCCACCTCCTGGGCTCCAAGCAATCCCTCCACCTCAGCCTCTGAACAGCTGGGACCACAGGCTTCCTGCAGCACTGCTAATTTTATATTAGAAACCTTTGGCGGTAGCGGTGGCTCAAGCCTGTAATCCAGCACTTTGAAACCGAGGCAGGCCGAGATCACAAGGTCAGGAGATCGAGACCATCCTAGCTAGCTGCAGTGAAACCCCGTCTCTACTAAAAACACAAAAAATTAGCCAGGCGAGGTGGCATGTGGTCCCAGCTACTCGGGAGGCTGAGGCAGGAAGAATAGCGGGAGCAGGAGGCCGGGCTTGCAGTGAGCTGAGATCCAGCCACTGCACTCAACCTGGGCCCGACAGCGAGACTCCGTCTCAAAAAAAGCCTTGATCATGGCCAGGTGTGGTGGCTCCTGCCTGTAATCCCAGCACTTTGGGAGACTGAGGCCGTGGATCACGTGGTCAGGAGATCGAGACCATCCTGGATAACATGGTAAAACCCCGTCTCTACTAAATGTACAAAAAATTAACCAGGTGTGGTGGTGGGTGCCAGTGAGCCGAGATCACGCCACTGCACTCCAGCCTGGGTGACAGAGCGAGACTCCGTCTCAAAAAAAAAAGAAAAGAGAAATCCCTGATTATAATCCCATCGCCCCACTGCAGATGCCTGGGCCTCGCTCACGTGACCATAGACTCACCTCAAAGTGCTCACTGTGCAGGGCTTGGCCATCAGGACCCCCCCATGCTGAAGCACTGATCTTAGCCTCTGTCCTGCACCTGGAACCTTCCTGCCTTTTCTTCTGCCCTCCCCAACCCCTGGCGCAGTGCCCCGTGAGAATGAACACACCCCAGATCATCGTGACATTGCTCATCTCTAGACCTCAGCCTACAAAGCATGCTCTGCCTGGAGTTCAGTTCTTCTGAGGGCTCCACCGAACTCCTACTCATCCTACAAAACCCAGATCCCATGCTCCACTTCCAGGAAGCCTATCCTGGGCCTTTAGCAAAGTGTGCACGATTCCCACGCCACCAGGCTCCCCATGCTGTCTCTGTCCCAGGAATTGTGGCGAGCACTGATGGAGGGGTGGAATTTGGGAACACTGAGATCCGCTGGCCTGTGGTAGCAGCACCACTAATGCACACCAGCAGCTCCCTGTGCACCAGGCGCGGTCCACGCCTGAGCCACGTCACTCGTCAGAGCCCATCGCAGCCACTGCGCCCATTCTAGACAGAAGCAAGCACCACAGGGCAAGGCCACCAGCCCGTGGCACAGCGAGCCGGTGCACTCCTTGCCTGCCCTCCCGCCGTGCTGCCCTCCCGCCGTGCTGAACCAAACTCTCCGCCGTGCTGCCCTCCGCCTGTGCACTGCACAAGCAGCCAGGAATGTCCACAGAGATACACGAGAGCCCTGTGAGATGGGCCACGCCTGAGGAGCCCCCACCTTCATGATGGAAAAACGGGCTCAGCCTCACACCCGACAGCTCACGTTTACTGAGCCCTTACTAATCGCTATGCATCACTGTGGCTACTATTTTTTCTTTTTTTTAAATTTGTTTTAAGACGAGGTCTCACTCTGTCGCCCAGGCTGGAGTGCAGTGGTGTGATCGTAGCTCACGGCAGCCTCGACCTCCTGGTTTAAGTGATCCTCCCGCCTGAGCCTCCCCAGCAGCTGAGACCACAGGCACACAGTACCACACCCAGCTTTGCAGCTACTTTTTTTTTTTTGAGACAGAATCTCACTCTGTCGCCCAGGCTGGAGTGCAGGGGCGTGATCTCGGCTCACTGCAATCTCTGCTCCCGGGTTCACGCCATTCTCCTGCCTCAGCCTCCCTAGTAGCTGGGACTACAGGCACCTGCACCACACCCGGCTAATTTTTTTGTATTTTTAGTAGAGACGGGGTTTCACCGTGTTAGCCAGGATGGTCTCGATCGCTTGACCTCGTGATCTGTCCGTCTCGGCCTCCCAAAGTGCTGGGATTACAGGCGTGAGCCACCGCGCCCGGCCTAGTATTGTTAACTTTTAACAGAAACTGAGTTGCAGAGCACTTAAGCAATTTGCCTGAGCAGCAAGGAATTGCAAACGCGGGAAGGCAGGTACAGGTCTTCACCTCCCTACAACGCTCTTTCTCCTTCCATTCTCTTTATCAGTGAAAAAACAGGGACAGCAGCTTGCCTGAGGTCTCACAGCAAGTAGGAGGTGGAGCAAGTCGTAGAGCCCAGCCCTGCCTGCTTCCTGCTGCGCTAACTGGGGGCCTGGATCTAAGGGGTAAGGAGACCCATCGGTGCCCCGGGGGGAAATTGGAGGATCAGGGAAGCCCCCAGCCGCCCGCCCACCCACCCACCTTACCCTCACTGGGCCTCCGGACGAGTGAGTAGGCGGGACTGGCCACCCTGGTGCAGTCGTGGTTGATGAAGCCCACAGTGGACGGCAGGACGTACAAGCCTGGCCCTGAGCCTGCAGCCCAAAGCCCTCAGGTCACCACCTGGGCCCAGATTCCCCAAGGAAGGAGCCCTGGACCCAGCTCCTGAGCCTTAGCCTGGGTTCCCCTCTCCCTCCATGATGAGGATTGGGGGCCCCGGGGACCAAGAGGCTGCTGCCCCTCTGGAGACAAAATATGATGCCTGCATTGTGAGTCAGACATGTCCTGGGGGAGGCAAGGAGGGAGGGTCAATCCGTATTCAAATCCGTCAATCCATTTCAGATCCGGCTGCATCCGTCAAAACAGATCAAATGCGCATCCAGCCGGGGAGAGAAGGGGCAGGGGAGGGAAGGCTGGGCTGTAGCGGCCCTCACCCTGGGGCACAGATGGGGAGACTGGGGCCTGAGCCTCCCAGAGATACACGTTCACAGATGGGGAGATGAGGCCCAGGCAGAGCTGCACGGTCACAGATGGGGAGACTGAGGCCTGATCCTCCCAGAGATACATGGTCACCAATGGGGAAACTAAGGCCCAGGGAGAGGTGCACGTTCACAGATGGGGAAACTGAGGCCCAGGCAGAGATACACAGTCACAGATGGGGAAACTGAGGCCTGAGCCTCCCAGAGATACATGGTCACAGATGGAAGCTAGGGCCAGGCACAGAGATACAAAGAGGTGGGGAAACTGAGGCCTGAGCCTCCCAGAGCTACACGGTCACAGATGGGGAAACTGAGGCCCAGGCAGACATACACAGTCACAGATGGGGAAATTGAGGCCCAGGCAGAGATACACAGAGGTGGGGAAACTGAGGCCTGAGCCTCCCAGAGATACATGGTCAGAGATGGGGAAACTGAGGCACAGGCACAGAGGTACACAGAGGTGGGAAACTGAGGCCTGAGCACCCCAGGCTACACGGTCACAGATGGGGAAACTGAGGCCCAGGCAGAGATACACAGAGGTGGGGAAACTGAGGCCTGAGCCTCCCAGAGATACACAGTCACAGATGGGGAAACTGAGGCACAGGCACAGCGATACACAGAGGTGGGGAAACTGAGGCCTGAGCCCCCCAGAGCTACACGGTCACAGACGCCACGTGTTGTGGCTTCTGCGGAATCTCATTGCCACAGGGGTCAGGAGAGACCACAGAACCCGAGGACCTGGCTCGGGGCTTGACTCCAGCTGCTTCTGCTGAGGAAACTGCGGCCCGGGCCGGGCCCTCACCGAGGCCAGCAGCTGACGTGGTTCCCAGCAGAGCAGCCTCCGCACACGCGCCCCTTGCCCTGCCCCGCGTTGTCTACGGCGCCCATCCCCGAGGGCCACGCTGGAAACGTTCCCTCCTCCCCACGTCTCCCGCATGATCGCTGTGGCTTTGCCCCCTGCTGTACCCACAGCCCCTGGAAAGGGCCCGGCCCACAAAACACTCAGCTTCCGTTGGACAGAAACATACTCGGGGCCCAGGCAACCCCGTGTCCACACCCATCCTGCCGGAAGGAAAACTGAGGTTTGGGGGAAGGCAAGGACTTGCCTGAAACTCTTGCCTCCTGCTGGGCTCCCAGAACATTCCAGAAGCCCCAGAAGTGGGGGGAATGGAGCAGGAAAGGGTCCCACCTGTCCCCCGTGGCTGGCACGCACCGTTCTCCAGGGTGGCTGTCCCACAGGACTTCCTCAGGCCGGTCTCCGGAATCTGGCCCTCCGTCACTCGCCGGCCAAGGGGGGCTGTGGCCAACCGTGGGGCGGGGTCGCAGCTGAGGGTCCCCATGGTGGGCAGGCGATGGCCCCGGCAGCACCCACGGGGCCTGGTGCTACCTCCTGAGCCTCAGCAGCTCTGGCGGCCACAGGCCCAGGCACCGTCCCCACCTTCACGGCCTCACCACACCCTCCCACGACCACAGCTGCACAGACAGCCCCTTGTCCCACAGCAGGGAGTCGTGGGGCCCTGGCCTGAGGCAGGCTGGTCGGCCGGACACTGGCCTGGAAGTGGGGCCGGGATCGAGTGTCGGCCAGGCGGCTGGACAGTCCAGGAAAGAGTCCGGTGTCAGCAGAATGTGTCTCCCGGGAGCCGGCAGAGCTGGGCAGCTGGGGCCAGGGCCGGCCCCAGGGAACTAGACCTGCAAACATGACACCCACAGCCTCACAACAGGAGGGACTGGTGGGGTCGTGGGCAGCGTGCCCCCATTTCTACACCTGGGGAAACTGAGGCACGGCCCAAGGTCATACAGCAAGTTCACAACTCTGGGAGTTGCAACTCTGCGCCAAGAAGCATTACTGCCTCATCCTGTCACTCATTCCTCCCATAAGCACGTGCTGGGCACCTACTGTGTACCAGTTTCTGTTTGGGGTGGTGAGAACTGGACAGGAACAGACAGAAAAGAAGGAGATGTTCTCAAGATGAGAAAGTCGTCAGTAAATGTGATAAGTGAATACAGTCTGGTGTATGAGGAGGCACTGAGTGTGATTGAAAACGCAGACGGGTTTGGGGTTCAGGGTGGCAGTGTGGGTGCAGGCGAGACCCGCGGAGAGGGTAAAACCGAACCGTCCCCAAGCAGGTGAGGAGGCAGCGTGCAGAGACCTGTGAGGAGCGCACGTCAGCGTGAGGGACACCTGTGCACAGGCCCTGGGGCACCGGCGAGGACAGAGGGGAGGTGAGAGCCGCCCTCACTGCCTCCAGAAGTCTGCGGGATTTAAACCGCGATGGATTTTGATTCACTGAAGGCGACCACTGTGTGAGGCTCCAAGAAGAGGCTCAGAAAACTGCCAAATGGGAGGCACGTTCCTGTCTCCTCCTTGTTCGTTTCTGTATTTTTTGGAGCCTTTTGCAGTGTAATTTTTTTTTCTTTTTTTTTTTTTTTGAGACGGAGTCTCGCTCTGTCGCCCAGGCTGGAGTGCAGTGGCACCATCTCAGCTCACTGCAACCTCCGCCTCCTGGGTTTAAGCGATTCTCCTGTCTCAACCTTCGGAGTAGCTGGGACAACCTGACTCTATTTTTAGTAGAGTCAGGTTGGTTGGCCGGGCTGGTCTCGAACTTCTGACCTCAGATAATCCACCTGCCTCAGCCTCCCAGAGTGCTGGGATTACAGGCGTGAACCACCACCCCCCGCCCCGCAGGCATCTTCTTGTCTCGTTATCACAGCATCTCGGTGAGGGAGGCACTGCCACAAACCCTAATGTGTTGTTACAGATGGGGAAACTGAGGCTCTGGGAGACAGTAACATGCACTGAGTCCCTCAGTAACTCATCAGGGGATCCAGGACTTGAACCCAGGGTTCTCGGACTCAGATTTAATATCAAAGCTTCGGGCTAAGTGCCTCTGGGTTCTCATCCTAGAGCAACTTTCCGGAAACACTTAGAATTCTCGTATAGGGCCGGGCGCTGTGGCTCACGCCTGTAATCCCAGCACTTTGGGAAGCCGAGACGGGCGGATCACAAGGTCAGGAGATCGAGATCATCCTGACTAACACGGTGAAACCCCGTCTCTACTAAAAATACAAAAAACTAGCCGGGCGCGGTGGCGGCGCCTGTAGTCCCAGCTACTCGGGAGGCTGAGGCAGGAGAATGGCGGGAACCCGGGAGGCGGAGCTTGTAGTGAGCCGAGTTCGCGCCACTGCCCTCCAGCCTGGGCAACAGAGTGAGATTCCGTCTCAAAAAAAAAAAAAAAAGAATTATCGTGTGGATCCCTGCAGCCCTCAGTATAAAACCCAAACGCTCACCATGGCACACAGGCCCTCCATGGCCTTGTCCCCACCTCCCCCTGCCCTCTCATCCTGTTCCTGTCCCCTTTGCTGCTCTACTCTGGCCATCCGGGCCTGCTGGCTCTCCCTCGAGCCCCTAAGCTGGTCCCCACCTTGGCCTCTGCCTGAGCTCTCTCTACCCGAGATGCCTCTGCCAGCAAATCAACCCTCACTGGCTCCTTCTTCGGTCACGAGGGCCCCCAGCCCACAGGCCCTGTCACCGCCCAGCCCTGGGCACACCGTGTGCTTGTTTCCAGAGGCAGCACAAACTCCAGAGACACAGCAGGAATGGGTGCTGAGGAGGGAGAGGGGGAAAGACCTCAACCTCCCTCGGCCAGTCAACGCTGCTCAGCCAGAAGAGCAGGGCCAGGGCTCCCAGGGCTAGAGAGACAGAGGAGATGAGAGCCTAGAAGTTCTTCCCCCAACTCTATCCCTCCTCACATCCGTGTCACCAGGTCCAGGCCACACTAGACAGCCACGAAGGGCAGACAGCCAGAGACCTTGGTTCCAGCCCCAATTGACTCAGTTTCCCCTCTGTGACATGGGCTGTCAGACCCCTACAACCAGGTTCCAGCCAGGACTGGCCCCACCTGCCTCCGTCTCCCCATTTTACGTGGGGTGGAACCAAAAGCTAACACAGGGAAGGCAGGACAGGAAGCCGGCCAAGCCAACAGCGTGTTGCTGTGAGGACGCTGAGGGCCGGCAGCCGAGCTGGGACCCCTCCAGCCTCCAGTCCCCTTCTGATCCGATCGCACCAGATTCTATCACCTCTGTCTTCAGCTCGGAGCTTGTCTCAACTGCCAAGCAAAGAGCTTGCAAATGAGATGCAAATGAATTCAACGCACATGCAGAGGAGCCCTGATTTTAATCCTGTCTGTTGGACAGAAGAGACTAAATCTCAACAGTGAAAAAAAGGGAGGCTGGACTGGATGAGAGGCCAGGCGCCGGTCCCACGTCCACCTGCCCAGCTGCCGGCTGCAGGGGAGGGACGTCACTGCCCTGCTCGGTGTCCTGGAAGGTGACGCTGTAGGTGATCCCGAGACCCTTGTTCTCGCTGTAAATAGGAATTCAGCCAGTGTTTATTTGGGGCCAGGCCCTGCTCAGGTGCTGGGAAAACGGGAGGGGACAGAACAGACAAGTTCCTCGTCCTCCCTTTCCCTCGAGACAGGCAGGCAGGTAAGTGCAACTTACGTGAGTGCAGAGGGCACGTCGCTATGGAGAAAACGTGGGCGAAGGGGCGTGTTAGAGGCCGAAAGAATGATCAACTCAGTACAGCACCGGGGGCTATAGGAGTAAACAGCAAACTGTTCTCACAAATGCAGAATGTTGGCAAACTGACACACTGCGTCTGCTGCGCACAAGGGCTGCCGAGGCCGTCACCATCCAGGCACGAGTGTTTCTTATGATTAGGCATAACTGAAGCCTGCCAGTAACAACATGAACCTGTGGTCAATTAAACAGCTGATCAATCCTTACCTCCTCCTCCCTGCTCTTGTTACCCAATAAATACAAAGGGCTGTAGAAGCTCAAGAAGCAGCCTCTGCTCATTAAGATCAGGGAGACCTTTTCTCCTCTTCTTCCTTTTTTTTTTTTTTTTTTTTTTTTTGATGCAGTTTCACTCCTGTCGCCCAGGCTGGAGTGCAGTGGCGCGATCTCAGCTCACCACAACCTCCACCTCCCAGGTTCAAGGGATCCTCCTGCCTCAGCCTCCCGAGTAGCGGGGATTAGAGGCGTGTGCCCCCACGCCTGGCGAATTTTCTATTTTTAGTAGAGACAGGGTTTATCTGTGTTTCTCAGACTGGTCTCAATCTCCTGACCTTGTGATCCTCCCACCTCGGCCTCCCAAAGTGCTGGGATCACAGGCGTGAGCCACCACGCCCGGCCCCTTCGTCTCTCTTTTCTTCTCTTTTCTTCTCTTTTCTTCTTCCCCATGTTGCCCTTCCTTTAAAAGTTCCTTTTGTCTTAAGTTTTCATTTCTATTTAAAAGTTTCTTTTGTTTCTTGTTATCATTTTCAACTTCGTCCCTTCCTTCAGTCTTATGACCGTCTCAGGCAGTAACAGGAGTAACTGCAGTAACAACGGTCTCGGGCAGTAACAGGAGTAACTGCAGTAACAACCATCTCCGTGTCAGGTGTTCTGTCGCGCCAATCGTCAGTGTTAACAGGGTAACCGCGGTAACAACCGTCTCCAACGTGGCTGGGGTAACTTTCCAGTAACAGCCGTCTCAAGCAGTAACAGGGTAGCTACTGGCACAACCGTCTCCGGAGCAGTAACAGGGTAACTGCAGTAACAATATCTCGAGGCAGTAACAGGAGTAACTGCAGTAACAAAGGGTCAGGCAGTAACAGGAGTAACTGCAGTAACAAGGTCTCGAGGCAGTAACAGGGTAACTGCAGTATAACCGTCTCGGGCAGTAACAGGAGTAACTACAGTAACAACAAATCTCGGGCAGTAACAGGAGTAACTGCGGTAACAACCCTCTCAAGCAATGGCACAGGGTAACTGCGGTAACAACCGTCGGGCAGTAGCTGGGGTAACTACGTATATGGTCGAACGTAACAGGAGTAACTACGGTAACAACCGTCTCGGCAATGCTGGGAGTAACTGCAGTAACAACCGTCTCGGGCAGTAACAGGAGTAACTGCAGTAACAACCGTCTCGAGCAGTAACAGGAGTAACTGCAGTAACAACCGTCTCAAGCAGTAACAGGAGTAACTGCAGTAACAACGTCTCGGGCAGTAACAGGAGTAACTGCAGTAACAACCGTCTCGGGCAGTAACAGGAGTAACTGCAGTAACAACCGTCTCGGGCAGTAACAGGAGTAACTGCAGTAACAACCGTCTCGGGCAGTAACAGGACTAACTGCAGTAACAAGGGTCTCGGGCAGTAACAGGAGTAACCGGTAACAACCGTCTCGAACATTAACAGGAGTAACTGCAGTAACAAGGGTCTCAGGCAGTAACAGAGGGTAACTGCAGTAACAAGGGTCACCGGGCAGTTACAGAATGGCAACTCAATGGCACAGGTCTCGGGCAGTAACAGGGTAACTGCAGTAACAACTCGAGGGCAGTAACAGGGTAACTGCAGTAACAACGGTCGAGCAGTAACAGGAGTAACTGCAGTAACAACGGTCTCGAGGGCAGTAACAGGGAAGTAACTGCAATGGCACAAAGGGTCTCGAAGACATTAACAGGGTAACTGCAGTAACAACCGTCTCGGGCAATGGCACAGGAGTAACTGCAGTAACAAGTCTCGGGCAGTAACAGGGTAACTGCAGTAACAAGGGTCGGGCAGTAACAGGTAACTGCAGTAACAAGTCACCGAACGTAACAGGAGTAACTGCAGTAACCAACGATCTCGGCAATGTGAGGTAACTGCAGTAACAAGGGTCTCGGGCAGTAACAGGGGTAACTGCAGTGGCACAACCGTCGGGCAGTAACAGGGTAAACTGCGGTAACAACCGTCCGGCAGTAACAATAACTGCGGTAACAACCCGTCTCAAACGTAACAGGGTAACTGCAGTAACAACCGTCTCGGGCAGTAACAGGAAGTAACTGCAGTAACAACTATCGGGCAGTAACAGGAGTAACTGCGATAACAAAGGGTCTCGAGCAGTAGCACAGGGAGTAACTGCAGTAACAAAGGGTCTCGAGCAGTAACAGGGTAACTGCGGTAACAACCGTCTCGGTAACCCTCTCAAGCAGTAACAGGAGTAACTGCAGTAACAACGTCTCGAACGTAACAGGGGTAACTGCAGTAACAACGTCTCAAGAAAACAGTAACAGGAGTAACTGCAGTAACAAGGGTCTCAGGCAGTAACAGGAGTAACTGCAGTAACAAGGGTCTCGGGCAGTAACAGGAGTAACTACAGTAACAACCGTCTCGGGCGGTAACAGGGTAACTGCAGTATGCCGGTCTCAGGCAATAACAAATAACAATGCTCGCAGTCAGAGCAATAACAAGGCTTTCAGGACAAAATGCTTTAATAGGCAAGGACAAGTCAAACTCTAAAGCGCCAGCTATCAGGAAAACAACATCATTAATTACAGGGAAAGGCATCCATAAAGGCGGGATGGATAACAAAGATCAGGCAGGAAGATAATCGAGATGGTCAGGCGAACAACAAAGTAAACAAAGGATAATCGGCGGAATAATCGGCGAGATAATCGAATAAAGATAATTAAGAATGTCGAGATAATCCGGAATAATCCGGAAGATCGTCAGGCGAATCCGGGCGAATAACAAAAGAACCTTCCAGCATCAGCAGATCGGCAGAACATCAAACGATCCGGCAGATCAGAGCAGAATATCCGGCGAATCATCAAACGCGATCGAGCAGACATCACGCAGATCAGAATAATCGGCACAGATCAAACAGATCCTCGGCGAATCAAGCGAACATCGGCGATCAGGCAGACAATAAGGCAGATCGATCGGCAGATCAGGCAGATCTTCCGACGATCCGGATCGACATCAAGCGAACAAGCGGAACAAGCGTCATCAAGCGAATAAATCCAGGCGATCAGATCAAGCAGAAATCAAGCGTCAATCAGGCGAATAATCAAGCATCGATAAGAGCAGATCATCCAGCAGATCAAGCATCAAGCGAATCAAGCGGGCAGATCGGCAGATCAAGCGATCATAAAGCGATCGGCGATCATCCGGCGATCAAGCAGATCCTCGAAAGATCAAGCAGATCAATCCAGCGAACAGATCTTCCAGAAATCAGACAATCGCTTTGGCATTCATCAAACGCATCAAGCAAGCGGGTAACGATCGATGTTTTTTTAGATCATCCAGAAGCGGGACATCAGGCGGGCCTCGCTCAGAGCAGAATAATCAGATCAGCGCAGATCAAAGCGAATCCTCGGCAGATCGTCAGCGAACATCAAGCGATCATCCAGAAGCAGATCCGGCGAATCTCCGGCAGATCCGGGTCGTCATCCAGCGGGCTCTTCAAGCGAATCGGCAGATCAAGGCAGATCGCAGATCATCCGGCAGATCTTTTTGCGTCATCAAGCGGGAATAATCAAACATCCAGGCGAATATCAGAAGCAGATCGTCAGCGAATCGGCAGGAGCATCAAACATCAAACAGATCTCCGGCAGATCTCAAGCGGGTCAGCGCAGATATCAAACCGTCCTCGGAACATCGGCGGAATCGGCAGATCATCAGCGAATCAAACGACATCGCGCTTGAATATCAGCGAATAAATCAAACAGATCTTCAAAAGCGAACAAATCAATCAACAGATCAACAGATCGGCAGATCATCAAAACTCAGAAGCGGAATAACGCAGACATCAGGCAGATCATCAACGAATAAATCCGGCAGATCTTCAAACACGCTTGAATAATTTTCAGATCAGATGGCGCAGATCAAGCAGACAAAGCGAACAGCAGACGCTTGAATCAAGCGAATATCAGCGCGTCATCAAACATTTCTTCAAAAATATCCAGCGCAGATATCGCCAGATCAGAGCAGATCAGCGTCGATCAACAGCGATCCGGCAGATCAAGCGAACAATCAGAAGCGATCATCAGGTATCAAGCGAATATCGGCTTGCATCAAGCAGATCAAGCGAACAATCGCGCGAATAAATCAAGCAGATCAGATCATCAAACGTCTTCAAAATCGATCAAGCGGGCTCGGCAGATCAAAACGAACTCAGAGATAATCGAAGATAAGTCGAGATAACAAAATAGCAATAAGATAATGAAGAATATGGGCGAATGTAAGGAAAGATAATCAGAATAATCGAAGGCAATCCGAAGAATAACCATAAATATAATCGAATGTCGAACAATCAGGCAATCGCAAAATAAAGATAATGAATGTCGAGTCGTAGATAATCGGCGAATAATCAAAGAGATGTCCGGAATGTCCGAGATAATGCTCCGTCATCTTCACAAAACTCATAGTCTATAAAGATTAATCATCCATAACCTACCCACAAAAGCGCAAAATAAAGAGCTCCCAGAGACAGTGTTCGCATGTCACCCAGGCTGGAGTGCAGTGGTGCAATCATAGCTCACTGTAGCCTCCAGCTTCGAGGCTGAAGTGATCTTGCCAAGCTCAGCCTTTGGGTAACTAGGACTGTGACAGGTGCCACCGCGTCACAGCTAATTTCTTCTTTGTGTGTGTGTGTGGAGATGGGATCTTGCTATGTTGCCCAGGCTGGTCTTTAACACCTGGTCTCAAGCCTCCCAAAGCACTGAGTTTACAGGCATGAACCACCATGCTTGGCCATTTTTAAATTTTCTAGTAGTTGTCGCAAAAAAAGAGAAACACGTGAAATTACTTTTATTTTATTTATTTTATTTTATTTTTGAGATGGAGTTTTGCTCTTGTTGCCCAGGCTGGAGTGCCAATGGCATGATCCTGCGGCTCAACTGCTCTGCCTCCCAGGTTCAAGTGATTCTCCTGCCTCAGCCTCCTGAGTAGCTGGGACTACAGGCGCCTGCCACCACACCTGGCTAATTTTGTATTTTTCGTAGAGACAGGGTTTCTCCATGTTGCTCAGGCTGGTCTCGAACTCCCAACCTCAGGTGATCCGCCGGCCTCGGCCTCCCAAAGTGCTGGGATTACAGGTGTGAGCCACTGCGCCCGGCAATTAATTTTAATAATATATCTTATTCACCCCATATCCAAAATAATATCATTTCTGCACACAAATATTACAGGTGAGATAGTTCACCTTCTTTTTTTCATGCTGTCTCCCCAGCCTGGCATGTTTTGCACTTGCTGCCCGCAGCGTGGAGCGTCCACGGTTCCAGGGCTCCAGCATCACCTGTGGCCCTGTGGACGCCGTGTCGGGCAGCCCAGGTCTGGAGAGTGGAGCCTAGAACGGATCCCGTGGGCCAGCAGTGCTCAGCCATGGATGCTGCTGCCCCTGGGGACACTTGGCTATGTCTGGAGACATTCTTGGCTGCCAGGACCAGGGGTGCTGATGGCATCTAGTGGCTGGAGACCTGCAATGCTGTTCCTCCCAAGAGAAGACCCCCAAATATCCATGGTGTCAAGATGGAGCAATGCCGCCTTAGTGGATGGGCACTGATTAATCGCTCGCTGCGTACAGGGTGAGATTGGCAGGGCGTCTTTGGCATAACAGCAGATGACACTCCTGCAGAACGGCTCTGCTGCTGGCATTGTGCCCACAGGTGCCAGCCCACGAGCTGTTCCATGACTGTCACCATTGACAGAGGCGGAGGTCGCAAAGCCAGCAGGCGGTGGACCCGGGACTCAAGTCCAGAATGTTCTTGGCCCCTGCACAGTCCTGCCTACCCACGCCTGCCAATCTCAATGTCACCCACCCTGGCCGCCTTCATCGACTACTTTGGCCCGCCTTGCTGGCGGGCGAGGCTGTTCCCACTTTTGCTCCTTTACGATTTCCTGCGGTGAGTTTCCCGGGCGGGCCTCCCTCGCCCGCCCAGACGGGGTTTTCTGATCCAGGCGTATGCGTCCCTGAGAGTCACGCACGCTGTGCATCGTCCTCTGAAACGGGCATATGTCAGCCTGACCTGGGGGTCGCTCTGAAGGCAAGGGCATCCGGCCTCTTGTCATTCAAACATCACTCTTCAGCCTTCCACTCGCCCATCATAATCTCTCTGATCATGTGGGATGAGTCAGGTTGTCACTCAGGGACCTGCCAATGTGAAGTCAGTTACCTGTCAGCCACTTCGTGGGCCTCACTCCATCTGGGCCCTCCTCCCGTGGGGCTCACCCTCCGTTCTGGTGGTGGGATCAGTGGGGTTGGCCAGCTAAGGTTCTGGCCAGGTGTGGTGGGTGTCAGGTGCCTGTGGTGTCTGGGGCCTCTGGCGTGCAGTGAGGACAGGGCAGGGGATGCCACTAGGCACCCTGCAGTGGCCAGGACCGCCCCATCTGGGATGTCCACAGGGCCTGCGAGGAGGAGCCACGGGAGACGGCCATCGGCTCAACACTCTGCAGCCACCAGGCTCACCGGGATCTATCCACCCCATGGGACGTTCTGGGATCAATACTGTGTCTCCAGCCCCCAGGAAGCCCGCCGGAGCCCCTGCAGCCATCTTCCTTCCCTCCGCCGTCAACGCACTCCCTGCCTCTAAAGCCAGACCCCGCTTTGCCTCTTTTGTGCAGCACAGGAAGGGGACGGTGCACTCATGAGGCCCCCCACCCTGCCTGTGAGGTTGGTCCTGGTGTTGGTGACAGCTGTCCATCACTCACTTTTGTTGCCGGGCAACGTTTCATCCCATAAAGATGCCACGATTCACTCAGAGCTTCTAGGCTGCTTCCAGCTCAGACACCATAAAGCGATGCTGTAGACACCCACATCTCTGCGTTTTTATTATTTTTTTCTTTAATTTTTTAATTTTTTTTTTGAGACGGGGAGTCTGGCTCAACCCAGGCTGGATGCAGTGGCGGATCTCAGCTCACTGCAAGCTCCATGCTCCCAGGTTCCGCGCCATTCTCCTGCCTCCAGCCTCCCAAGAGTAGCTGGGACTACAGGCGCCCGCCACCTCAAGCCCGGCTAGTTTTTGTATTTTTTAGTAGAGACGGGGTTTCACCATGTGTTAGCCAAGATGGTTTCGATCTCCTGACCTCGTGATCAGCCCGTCACCGGCCTCCCAAAGTGCTGGGATTACAGGCTTGGAGCCACAGCGCCCAGCCTATTTTTCTTTCTTTTTTTTTTTTTTGAGACAGAGTTTCACTCTTGTTGTCCAGGCTGGAGTGCAGTGGTGTGATCTCAGCTCACACAATCTCTGCCTCCCAGGCAGCGTTCTCTGCCTCCAGTCTCCTGATTAGCTGGGATTACAGGCGGGCACCATCCAGCCCAACTAGTGCAGCTATTTTTAGTAGAGACAGAGGTTTTCTCCATGTTGGTCAGGCTGGTCTCAAACTCCCGACCTCAGGTGATCTGCCCACCTTGGCCTCGAGAATGCAGGGGGATTACAGGTGTGAGCCACACACCTGGCCTTTCGTTTATTTTTTGACCTGGGGTCTCATTCTGTGCTCAGGTTGGAGTGCAGTGACGTGATCACAGAAATGAAACCTCAGGGCAGAGTTGGAACTTCACATACGGTGGCCAGGAAGGCCCCCTGAAGAGGTGAAACGTTAGCAAAGGCCTGAAGGACGTGAGGACCTTTAAGGGATGCCCAGCTGTGCAGACATCTACGGGATGTCTGGGGAGGGCATCGCTGCGCAAAGGCCGTGGGGCAGGACTGCACCTGGTGAGGCGGAGGAACAGCAAGGAGGCCAGCGTGGCTGCCGCAGGGTGAGGAGGGGAGAGCAGGAGGAGGGAGGGAGGGGCTGACCCAGCAGGTCGTGCAGGGCCCTGAGGACTCCAGAGGACACAGGGTTTTACCCTGAGCAAGGTGGGAGCCACGCAGGTGGCCTCTGCTGGAGCAGACGAGGGCACGGCCTGACTTGGGTTTGAAGGAATCGACTGAGGGCAGGAAGGTGGGCGTAGGGAAGCCCGGGGGAGGCAACCCACACCGGCCCAGGTGGGCACCACGGGGCCTGGGCTGGGGGCTGCCATGGGGTGGTCAGAGGCAGGTGGGTTCTGGGCCTGTCTTGGAGGCAGAACTCACAAGATTTTCTCAGACACTGTGGGGTGAAGGGGAGTGAGAGGCACGGAGGGTCCTGGAAGGGCAGATGCGACCTCAACCTAGAAGGACCCGCTGACCTGCTTAGTTGTTTATGGAGGATCTCTGCTGTGCTCTACCACGTAACACACGTCCACACACGTGCACGTTTACACCACGTGGGTGCACACGCAGATGAGGCGCACACACACACTCCCGCACAGCACACCGGCAGGTGAGCACACACGTGTGCACACACAGGAACACAAAGAGGCAGGAGCCAGGCGTGCCCGCGCCCCGTGCCGCCCTAGGCATCCCGACCACCGCCTGCGCTGTACAGGTGCACAGTAAGCGCCTGCTGAGCCAGTGAGGGGACAGTCCAGATGACGGACGTCACTGCTGTGGCTGCTGCTGATCCAAGTCCCATCGTTCTCCAGAGACGAGGTCTCAGTCCGCCATCCAGGCTGGAGTGCGGTGGCGCGATCACAGCTCAGTGACGATGGGGGAGGATGCTCAGAGGATGATGGGAACGAGGCAGCCTCAACCTCCTGCCCCTACAGCACCGGGAGGGCAGGTGTGAGGCATGGTGCCAGCCCCAAGTTCCCACCATCCTTTCCTAAAACACATCCTCGGGCTGCAGGTGAGGCTGCAGCAGCTGGGAGGCAGCTCCCAGGCCGGGTTCCTCCGATGACCTCCCGTTTCTGTGTCCCTGGCACGCGGCGCAGCAGGAGAGGGGGAGGCCAGGTGTTCGCGGCCCGTCCAGGGTCAGCTCATGTTCCCGGCCTCCGTGATCTGCCACTCCCCACTTTCCTGAGGCCGCTCACTGCTGTCCCTTGTCCAGCGGCCAGCCCCCTGACGCAGACTCACGCGCCCGGCCGCTGCTGGCCCCTTTGTTCCCAGCAGACTCTAACAAGGCAGGCTTGTTCTTCTGAGAGGACACAGGGAACCTGCCAGCTCCCCTCCCTCCTCATCCAGAGAGGGCCCGCTGTCCCCGTGGGACAGTGAGGACAGGACCAGCTCTCAGGCTCTGCCAGGCACCCAGCCCATGCCTGGCAAGTCCCCATGTTACAGACGAGGACACCAAAGTTCAGAGGAAGGAAGGGCTTGTATTCTGAGGATTCGGGGGCCTGGAAAGGGGTTCTAGTGGGCTCTGCTGTAGTCTGCAAGGTCCTACACGCCCAGGTCCTTCCGGCCCTCTCTGGCTGTGTTGGTCCCTCCGGACTCAGTCTCTGCACTCACCATACCTTCTGCCTGGTACACCCGGTCCAACTCTGTTCCCCTCCTGGAAGGCCTTGCTCAAATCTCTCCATCTCCAGGGTCTTCCTTGGACCACTGATTGATTGATTGATTTTTTGTTTTTCTGAGATGGAGTCTTGCTCTGTCACCCAGGCTGGAGTGCAGCGGTGCAATCTTGGCTCACTGCAACCTCTGCCTCACGGGTTCAGGCGATTCTCCTGCCTCAGCCTCCCCAGTAGCAGGGATTACAGGCGCCTGTCACCACACCGGCTAATTTTTGTATTTTTTAATATAGACGGGATTTCACCACGTTGCCCAGGCTGGTCTCAAACTCCTGACCTCAAGTGATCCGCCCGCCTCGGCCTCCCAAAGTGCTGGGATTACAGGCGTTAGCCGCTGTGCCCAGCCTATCAGTACCACAGATTTGATCCTACAGCCTGCCCACCGTCATGCTGCCCACCCCCTTCCCTGCCTTTTCCTTCTTCCCGGCAGCACTTTCCACGCCTCAACTATTGCAGCAGCGGCTGGAGCTGACCATGCCAGTTCCTCAGCCCACTGTGAAGTTCGCAGGGATCTGTGAGCTGGTTGGCTCACGTTGGCAGCCACAATGCGAGTATTTACAACACGGGGGCGGCGTGCCCTGCGAGTGAGGGCCTTTTGCCTTGGAGAGCCAGTTGTTCAACGTTTCTCCGCATAGCACTGCCTCGGTATCATGCCCGGGGTCCCGGCTCATGGTCTCTCTTCCCCGCTGCTCACGAGAATGTAAGCTCCTTCGGGCCGAGGTCAGCCCACCTTGCACTCTGCGGTCTCCATGGCACTTAAAACAACTGCTTGGCATACAGCAGGCACTCAATAAAGATTTGCTGGCCGGGCGCATGACGTGTGCCTGTGGTCCCAACACTTTGGGAGGCCGAGGAGGGAGGATGGCTTGAGCTCGGGAGGCGGAGGTTGCAGTGAGTGGAGATCGCGCCATTGCAGTCCAGCCTGGCCCACAGAGTGAGGCCCTCATGCTTGTGTCAAAATAACAACAAGCATGAGGCAGGGGGATCAGCTGAGGTCACGAGTTCGAGACCAGCCTGGCCAACGTGGTGAAACGCTCTCTACTGAAAATACAAAAGAAAGGCCGCGCTCGGTGGTTCACGCCTGGAGTCCCAGCGACTCGGGAGGCTGAGGCAGGAGAAGCGCTTGAACCCGGGAGGCGGAGGTCGCGGCGAGCCGAGGTCGCGCCCCTGCACTGCAGCCTGGCCACAGGGGCGAGACTCCGTCTCAAATAAATAAATGGCGAGAATAAGTGAATCTGTGTGGAACTAACGAGCGCCCTCGTCCCTCGCGCTGCTGGGACTGACGTCCGGGCGCCCCCAACACGACCACGGCCTCCCGGTGGCCCTGACGCGGCGGAGCCGGCCCGAAGCCCCGCAGCCCCTAATGCAGAAGCCGCGTCCCCGAACCCGGATCCCCCGGCCTGGCCGTGCGGCCCCGACCCCGCAGCGAGACCAGCGCTTCCCAGTCTCCGCCCGGGAGCGCGACACGCCCGGTTCCCTCGGCGAACGGCCAGGCCTCCCGGGACCAGCGCGCCGGGGGACTCGCGGCGGGGACGCCCCCTCGGCCGCCCCATGCCGGGCCCCACACAAGGGCAGCCGGGGTACCCCGCAGTGGGAACGCGAGGACACCGACCACGGGGCGCTACAGCCGCCAAGGCCTCCCCGCCGCCTGCCCCGAGCCCGCCTCAGCCCGCCGCGAGCTCGGAGGACCGGGGGCTAGAGCGGCCCCGCCGGCGCGCAAAGCCTTGTGGGCCACACGCCCAGAGGCCCTGCGCCCCGCGGCATGGCGGGAGTTGTGGTCCAGCTGCGGGGACGACGCGGGGACTGCCGGGAGCTGTGGGCGGGGCGGGTGCGCGCGTAGCGGCGGGGCCGGGGAGCTGCACCCGCGAAAAGGAGGAGGAGCTGCAGGTCTGTTGCGTCCCGCGGGTCGAGAAGGTTGTCAGCAAGTCGCCGGTGGTTTGAGTGCTGAGCGCGGCCGCGACCGGAATCCCCGACCCGCCGTCGCAGCCCGCGGCCCCGACCTCTGACCCGCCCTCGCAGCCCGCCCCTCGACCCCCGACCCGCCCTCGCAGCCCGCGGCCCCGACCCCTGACCCGCCGTCGCAGCCCGCGGTCCCGACCCCTGACCCGCCCTCGCAGCCCGCGGTCCCGACCCCTG
>NW_022161195.1:0-21184 GCF_008728515.1 Papio anubis | reverse complement strand
TGGGAGATATACCTGATGTAAATGATGAGTTGATGGGTGCAGCAGACCAACATGGCACAAGTATACATATGTAACAAACCTGCATGTTATGCACATGTACCCTACAACTTAATGTATAATAATAATAAATAAATTAAAAAATAAAAAATAAAAAAAATAAAAGCACCTTCATTATCCTTTTTGTGACAAACTCAGGAAAGTAGGTCTTGACCATTATTGGGTTCTGCAATGCAGGAAGGAAAGTCTGGTGTCAGCAATAATAGTACGAAATACTTTAAAAATTCTAAATTTCAAGTGGAGGGAAGGGCTTGCCTCTGGATGTTCAAAAGTTTTTGTGTGGATCTGCAACACTGGTGTCATCTCAAAGTTTGCAAGAAACACAAAGGCCCCCACCTCAGACTTTCCAAATCAGTTTTACTCCCCAGCTAATTGAGATGCATATTAAAGGTTGAGAAACACTGTTCTGGGAGAGATCAGTGTATGTGTATGTGTGTATGTATAAACATTTATTTATATCCTAAAGTAATATTCTGAGAACCCCCCTGTGGGATATGCTTGCTTACTTCATACTTTATAGGTTAGTCTCGTTCCGTTTTCCTCTTCACCAGAAAACCTATTTACTTCATTTTATGTATTTCATTTAGCTTTGATATTTGACCCTTATTCCAATTTGTCTATCTCATCCGTGACCTAGGAACCAAGTAAGAAGCCACTGAAATACATAGTTTCAGGAAAGTTTTAAGCATTTACTTGTCCAAGATCATCAAGGCTCTGTGTATTTATAACCTTAGCTATCTGCTCTCCAATTTTCTGGCTTCGTAGTATGGTTTTCAAAGTGAATCTGAATTCGTATTTTGATGTCCATTATATCTTACCAGTTTCTCAGTTCACAAATATGAATGATTTCTTCATTTTCATAGTAACAGTGGCTTAAGGAAACAGATAATCCTTCTGTCCTAGCAAAAACAAAAAATGTCATTGCTAAGCTTAGTCTCCTACTCAACACCCTTCTCTCTAGACAAGTGGAATTGCAATATTTAAAAAGTTATTTCCATTTAAACTGTACATTATGTTTTTACCTAAATAAATAGCTCTGGACAAGATAAGATGAAAAAATTTCTAAAGTTACACTGTGTCAATTTTCATAGAGATAAGCCTTGAGGTAGAATTTTTAGCCACAGATCATCCAATATCATAGAGACTTACTTAAAAATAATGACATAATATTTTTCTGTTTCTTTCCTTTATTAAAAAATGTTTGCCTTGTTTAGAGGAGTAGCAAAATGTTTTTAACCCCAGGTTCTACTTTTATACACTCATTTGCATTCCAAATTCAGGATACAATAAAAGTAAATATTAGGTTCAGTAATGACAGTGTTTTCATTTACAGTGTCTTGGCTAACTGGTCTCCAATTTTCTGACTGTAATATTCTGAGACAACCTTTGGGATATGCTTGCCTAGCTTACACATTATAGCTTAGTCCTATGACTTTTTCACCAGATAACCTATTTACTACATTTCGTGTTTTTCATTTAGTTCATATATTTGAACTATGTACATATATGTTTATCACATATATTTATCCTGTGTTTAAAACAAATTAATATAGGCAAAAGTTAAGATTTCTTCATTTTACAGTAAACTTCCACCTAACCTGGATACTCTTTTATTTATTTACTTATTTATTTATTTATTTATTTTATTTTATTTTTATTATACTTTAAGTCCTAGGGTACATGTGCAGAACATACAGGTTTGTTACATAGGTATATGCGTGCCATGGTGGTTTGCTGCATCCATCAACCTGTCATCTACATTAGGTGTTTTTCCTAATGCTATCCCTCCCCTAGTCCCCGACACTCTGACAGGCCCCAGTGTGTGATGTTCCCCTCCTTGTGTCCATGTGTTGTCATTTTTCATCTCCCACCTATGAGTGAGAACATGAGGTGTTTGGTTTTCTGTTCCTGTGTTAGTTTGCTGAGAATCATGGTTTCTAGCTTCATCTACATCCCTTTAAAGGACACGAACCCATCCTTTTTCATGGCTTCGTAGTGTTCCATGGTGTATATGTGCCATATTCTGTTTATCCAGTCTGTCATTGATGGGCATTTGGGTTGGTTCCAAGTCTTTGCTATTGTGAATACTGCTGCAGTAAACGTGTGCATGTGTCTTTATAGTAGAATGATGTATAATCCTTTGGGTATATACCTAGTAATGGGATGTTTGGGTCAAATGGTATTTCTAGTTCTAGATCCTTGAGGAATTGCCACATTGTTTTCCATAATGGTTGAACTAATTTACACTCCCACCAACAGTGTAAAAGCATTTCTATTTCTCCACATCCTCTCCAGCATCTGTTGTTTCCTGAATTTTTAATGATCACCATTTTAAGTGGCGTGAGATGGTATCTAATTTTGGTTTTGATTTGCATTTCTCTGATGACCAGTGAGGATGAGCAGTTTTTAATATGCTTGTTGGCTGCATAAATTCTTCTTTTGAGAAGTGTCTGCTCATATCCTTTGCCCTCTTTTCGTTGAGATTGTTTTTTTCTTGTAAATTTGTTTAAGTTCTTTATAGATTCTGGATATTAGCCCTTTGTCAGATGGATAGATTGCAAAATTTTTTTCCCATTCTGTAGGTTGTCAGTTCACTCTGATGATAGCTTCTTTTGCTGTGCAGAAACTCTTTAGTTTAATTAGATCCTGATGTTTAAGTCATGAAGTCTTTGCCCATGCCTAAGTCCTGAATGTTATTGCCTAGGTTTTTTCTAGGGTTTATATGGTTTAGGACTTACATTTAAGTCTTTAATCCATTTTGAGTTAATTTTTGTATAAGGTGTAATGAAGGAGTCCAGTTTCAGTTTTTTGCATATGGCTAGCCAGTTTTTCCAACAACATTTGTTAAATACGGGATTCTTTCCCCATTGCTTGTTTTTGTAAGGTTTATCAAAGATCAGATGGTTGTAGATGTGTGGTGTTATTTCTGAGGCCTCTATTCTGTTCCGTTGGTCTATGTATCTGTTTTGGTACCAGTACCATGCTGTTTTTGTTACTGTAGCCTTGTAGTATAGTTTGGAGTCAGGTAGTGTGATGCCTGACTTTCTTTTTTTCTTAGGATTGTCTTGGCTATGTGGGCTCTTTTTTGGTTCTATATGAAATTTAAAGTAGTTTTTTCCAATTCTGTGAGAAACTCAATGGTAACTTGATGGGGATAGCTTTGAATCTATAAATTACGTTGCACAGTGCAGTCATTTTCATTATATAGATTCTTCCTATTCATGAGCATGGAGGGTTTTTCTATTTGCTTGTGTCCTCTCTTATTTCTCTGAGCAGTGGTTTGTAGTTCTCCATGAAGAGGTCCTTTACATCCCTTGTAAGCTGTATTCCTAGGTAGCTTATTCTCTTTGTAGCAATAGTGAATTGGAGTTCATTCATGATTTGGCTCTGTCTATTAGTGTATAGGAATGCTTGTGATTTTTGCACATTGATTTTGTATCCTGAGACTTTGCTGAAATTGCTTATCAGCTTAAGGAGATTTGGGGCTGAGATGATAGGGTTTTCTAAATATACAATCATGTCATCTGCAAACAGAGAAAATTTAATTTCCTCTTTTCCTAATTAAATATTCTTTATTTCTTTCTCTTGCCTGATTACACTGGCCAGAACTTTCAATACTATGTTGAATAGGAGTGGTGGGAGATGGCATAACCTAAATGCCCTTCTATTGGGTCAAATTAGAAAACTACAAATCCAGTCATTTCAATTAATAATTATATGGGTGGATAATAACAAAGCATTTGGTGCACAGATTAGGACACAGCTGTTGCAGTTTTAAAAACAGCTTTTGAATAAAGCTCTCAAAGATAAAGGCAATTGGGGTTGTAGAAGGGACTGAACTCATCTTCTCATCCTTCAGGGACAGCTACTCAAAAGTGAATCTCCAAACCACCTTGGGATTATATCATGCGCAAAGCACTAGAAAGCAATTTAGGTTATTGGCTCATCAATTCTTCCCCTTCCACCATCATCTTGTTTTTTTTTTTTTTTTTTTTTCCAAAAGTTTCTCTACCACAAACTGAGGACAAAACCTTGGATTTGGATTAAGTGGTGATTATAACCAGGAATCAAATAAAAATTATCTGGTTTTAAAAAACCTTGTTATTTTGGTCAGTGACATCTTGGTGTGGCACATTCAGCATATATTAACAACCACACTAAAGTTCAAAAAACTGAATTTCTCACTTGTTTCTATGATGCAATAGAGCATATAATTTTAAGCTCAATTTGTCAATTTAAGATATATTATTTTACAGGTTTTTGAGATATGTAACACGAGAATGAACTAGTGCCAAATATTCCTCAACTGTGTTCTTTTTGCTGGTCTTTCTTCATCTTTGAATCATTTTTATAATCTCTATTCTGTCTGAAGTAGTTCAACAAAATATCAAGGTGAATGTATTTTAAGTTATGAAGGATCAACAAAAATTTTCATACAAGGGTAGTTCATTGCAAATCTTCAAAGTGCCACAAAATAAACTTTACTCTTTAGCCAGGCATTAAAGAGTTTTGACAATTTTACCCACTCAAGTTCCCTTCTTATACCCTTGTAAATGAAGTCTCCTATCTAGAAAAACTGGCCTACTCACGGTTCCTTGAACATACCCTTCATGTTTCTGACACTGTCTCTTGTTCATGTCCTGTCACCTGCATGAAGTAGCTTCCTCTATGCTTTCTTCTTCTGCATCCACCATATGCATCTTTTAAGGCACAACAAAAATCCCATTTCCCCGAAAAGTCTTTCTTTATTTCCCCCAACATTCCTTATTATCAATGTTTCTCATGAGTCATATTAAAAATTCTAATTTACATTGTTACTTATCCTTTTATATATAAGTTCTGTGATCTTTCAGAGAACAGGAATCTATATCAAGGATCAGAAAACTTTCTATAAAGAGACAGATAGTAAATATTTAAGGTTTTAAGGCTAAGAGTCAAAATTCAGGATATTACATAAGTAATCCTAAAACAAGAGAGACAGTGGAATTCTACAATTTTTAATGTAATTTAAATAATAAGAATTGAGTACAATCTTCTTAAATCTACTGATGAGAATGATAAAAATATTTGGAGGGATACAAATATTTGGAGGGATAATGATAAAAATATTTGCTTATTTGGAGGTCAAAGTTAATTGACTACAAATATTCATCTCAGTGCTGATTTGTAATTATATTTGATGTACATTCATGTGTCATAGAATAATGTTTTAGTCAACAATGAACCACATTTATGACAGTGTTCCCATAAAATTATAATATTGTATTTTTACTATATTTTCTCTACATATATTTCCCATTGTGTTAAAATTGTCTAGAGTATTCAATATAGTAACATGCTTTGCAGGTTGGTAGCCTAGGAGCATACAGCCTAGGTTACACCTTACAATTTGTGTTAAGTACACTCTAAAAAGTTAGCACAATGATGATATAGCCTAAGAGCCCATTTCTCAAACCGTATTTCCATCATTAAGTAATGCATGACTGTATTTCATCTTTGAACCTGTCTTTTTACATAGACAGGTACTGTCAAATATTGATGATATTGATATCAATCCACAAGCATGATTTTATTTGAGTACGTTCATCATTTGGAAGACATCAATGGAATTCTATTAGATTTTCTTTGATATTTGCCTTTTAACATGTCAGTACATTGCAGATTAATCCTTCTAATTAAAAATTAAGTTAAAACCCATCAATTGCAAATTTAGATTTTGAAGTGCATAAATTTCTTTTGCACTTGCACCAAAGTTTGAACTATGCTAATGCAACTGAGATTTGAGCAAATACATCCACTATAATTTGTGTGAGAATGGAGATTTGCTTCTTTTTTCAACTTTTGGCAGCACAGGAAGTGTATAAAGTAGTGTGACATTACTTGTCATTCAAAAATGTTGGTTGTCAAAATGACTTTACCATAGTGTGATTTTTCACATATAAGCACAATTTTTTCCTGTAATTTTAGGTTACATTCATTAAGAAACATTATCAAGATGATACCTCCTTCTTCTTTTGAAAACATATAATCTCATTCTGGAGCCAGAAACCTCACAGAAATAGAAAAAGAAAAAAAAACAAAAAACAAAATATTCTGTGAAGTCATCAAACTATCCTTTGGTGAAACAACTCAGGATATTTAAGATAAAGTTCATCACTGACACTAGTGGTTCAATAACACATAATGGAGTCAAACATTTTTTATAAAATAGCTTCTAATGAATAATACAATAAATAAACTTTTAAAATCTTAACAGATTCCATGTTATGTAACAAACCTGCATGTTATGCACATGTACCCTACAACTTAAAGTATAATAATAATAAATAAATTAAAAATAAAATAAAATAAAATAAAATAAAATCTTAACAGATTCCATTCCAGTTTGTATTGAATTTGAGTTTTCTAAACTTCTTTGAAAATGTCATCGTAGATATTCACAGAGGCTAATGCTTCGGTCACTTCAAACTCAGCACTGAGTACTTGACAAAGTGATAACAACTGAGCAGTGTTGGTAGCATCAGGCAATTCATCAGGAACCAAGTAAAACCAGGAAAATAATTGTTTTGTTCTTTTTTTGATGTTCCTCCCAAAGTCCTCAACAATTCAAACAACTATTCTTGCCTAAAGGCTAAAAATTTAAACAAGTTTGTTTTCTATGGACAAATTTCTTCAGCACCTGCAATCAAACATGATTTAACTAACTCATTATTGGTAAGTGGTTTTCCTTGACTGATTAACAAAGGAGGTACCTGAAAAGTTATATTGTAGCCTCGTTTTCATTTTTTTTTCTTTCTTGGGAAAAAAACTGCACTGATAAGATATCTCATTTTAGATTTCCTCATTTTTTGGCCATTGGTTTCCTATGAATTGGGAATATTATGATGGTTGCTCAGTCTGTGATATGGTTTGGCTGTGTCCCCATGGAAATCTCAACTTGAATAATATCTCCCAGAATTCCCATATGTTGTGGGCAGACTGAGGGAGAGGTAATTGAATCTTGGGAGCTGATCTTTGTCGTGCTATTCCCATGATAGTCAATAAGTCTCACGAGATCTGATGGGTTTATCAGGGGGTTTCACTTTTGCTTCTCTCATTTGTCTCTTGCCATGTAAGAAGTGCCTTTCACCTCCCACCATGATTCTGAGGCATCCTCAGACACGTGGAGCTGTAAGTGGATTTTTTTTTCTTGTTCTCAGTTTTGGGTATGTCTTTATCAGCAGCATGAGAATGAACTAATACAGTCTGGTAATGGCTCTTTTAACTAGCAATAGGGTCATCACTTAATAAACAGAATGTTTTGTTGTCTACTTTAATAGACTTATTCACACTACACCTTGCCTCAAAATAGTAACATTCAAAGTTCACTTTCTCTTCTTTTTATGTTTTGATGAAATGGATATTTCTAAGTATAATCATGTAACCAAATACATAAATAAGTAAATAAATAAACCAGAATTTTAAACAATATACATGACACTCAAAACACCTTTGAGTTATGACTGATTTTGTAGAGTGTTGAACTGCAGTGAAAAGCAATGAAAGTACCATATATGTTCTCTGTTCCAACTGCTGCATTCTGCCATTGCAGCATAGAGACAGCCATAGACAATATGTTAGTGAATGAGTGTGATATGGCCCTATAAAAGTTTCTTTACAAATACTGAAATTTAAATTTCATTTAATTTTCATGTGCCAGGAAATGTTGTTGTTATTTTTCAACTACTTAAAAATGTAAAAAGTATTCTTAGTTTATGAACCATAGACAAATGGAAAGTAGGTTACCCTTGGCCTGCAGGCTGTAGTTTACTGACCCCTGGTCTATACCATTGTGCTTAATACAGACCAATGCAGAGTATGCAATTCCACACATCTACAGCCATCTGATCATTGACAAACCTCAGAAAAACAAGAAATGGGGAAAGGATTCCCTATTTATTAAATGGTGCTGGAAAAATTGGCTAGCCGTAAGTAGAAAGCTGAAAGTGGATCCTTTCCTTACTCCTTATATGAAAATTAATTCAAGATGGATTACAGATTTAAATGTTAGACCTAAAACCATAAAAACCATAGAAGAAAACCTAGGTAATACCATTCAGGACATAGGCATGGGCAAGGAATTCATGTCTAAAACACCAAAAGCAACGGCAACAAAAGCCAAAATTGACAAATGGGATCTAAGTAAACTAAAGAGCTTCTGCACAGCAAAAGAAACTACCATCAGAGTGAACAGGCAACCTACAGAATGGGAGAAAATTTTTGCAATCTACTCATCTGACAAAGGGCTAATATCCAGAACCTACAAAGAACTCCAACAAATTTACAAGAAAAAAACAAACAACCCCATCAAAAAGTGGGCAAAGGATATGAACAGACATATCTCAAAAGAAGACATTCATACAGCCAACAGACACATGAAAAAATGCTCATCATCACTGGCCATCAGAGAAATGCAAATCAAAACCACAATGAGATACCATCTCACACCAGTTAGAATAGCAATCATTAAAAAGTCAGGAAACAACAGGTGTTGGAGAGGATGTGGAGAAATAGGAACACTTTAACACTGTTGGTGGGATCGTGAACTAGTTCAACCATTATGGAAAACAGTATGGCGATTCCTCAAGGATCTAGAACTAGATGTGCCATATGAGCCAGCCATCCCATTACTGGGTATATACCCAAAGCACTATAAATCATGCTGCTATAAAGACACATGCACACGTATGTTTATTGTGGCACTATTCACAATAGCAAAGACTTGGAATCAACCCAAATGTCCATCAGTGACAGACTGGATTAAGAAAATGTGGCACATAAACACCATGGAATACTATACAGCCATAAAAAAGAATGAGTTTGTGTCCTTTGTAGGGACATGGATGCAGCTGGAAACCATCATTCTCAGCAAACTATGCAAGAACAGAAAACAAACACCGCATGTTCTCACTCATAGGTGGGAACTGAACAGTGAGATCACTTGGACTCGGGAAGGGTAACATCACACACCGGGGCCTATCATGGGGAGGGACGAGGGGGGAGGGATTGCATTGGGAGTTATATCTGATGTAAATGACGAGTTGATGGGTGCTGAGGAGTTGATGGGTGCAGCACACCAACATGGCACAAGTATACATATGTAACAAACCTGCATGTTATGCACATGTACCCTAGAATTTAAAGTATAATAAAAAAAAAAAGAAAGAAAGAAATGTTAGGTGGCTAAAAATTACACACCTAAGTATTTGGTTAATATATGTTAATAAATTAAAATTTCTATTAAGTGATTTTAATTTAAAATTTCTATTAAATATATTTATTTAACTGATGTTAGTAAGTTAAAATTTCTATAAATATGGATATACTCTTTAATCTGTGCATTGGTGAATCTGTGCATTATTCATAAGGAACTGGAAATATGCTCTCAAGCATATATTAGTAAAAAGAAGCAAAGATCTGCTGTGTACTACTGAAGTCAATTAAGACTAAGGTAATTTGAGCTAATCTATATCCACATCCACCTATTTGGAAAAAAAGCATTATACTGGTCACTGCTGGGCCATTTGAAAATTTATAGTTTTAAAGTGTTTATAGGTTATGTACCAATACTTTAAAAATGATGCATTTAGATTTTCGCCTCTGAAGGAACTCACGGAATAACATCTGTGATGATTTAAATTTAGACAAGTTTTGCTTGTTTGACTTTTTCTTAGTTTATATTTGCATCCCTGGAAAGCAGTGCAAGGTAAATAATTTATTTCTGTGCATTGGGACACTGAGCTCTGTTATAACAACTGGGAGGTTCATTCTGCCCTAAAAACCAGTTGGGAACATATAGGCAGCTTAGAAAATTTTCTATTTTTGTGTCTGTGGAAAATTAATCATGATTCAATAAATTAGCCCCACAGAAGTGAACATAAGGGGGTTACTTACAATATATTTTTAGCTTGTAACTTTGTATCATCTACCTACAATGAGCCAGAACTTGAAACATTCTGAAAATATTTAGAATAACAACAGAGCACATGTTTAATTCACTTTATATTTAGTAGAAATATATTTATTAATTTAGTACACATTTAAACTTCTTCTCATGCTTCTATCTGGTTACCTAATTATTTTGTTCATCAATATTATTTAAAATATTACAGGCTAAATTAAATTTAATTCTCCAAAAGACCACTAGAAAACCTGAAGCTCAAACAAAACTCACTTTATGAAACCTACTGTAGTAAAGGAGAACACTAACTTGACAGTTTTATAGATTTCTCAAAAGGAGGAAGTCAGGAAAGTGAGTTTTGAAGACAGGTCTTGCAAGACAGGCAACTGGTTGGGTTTGGCAGAGTTTATGATATGATAGCTTTGAACTTCTGGGTAAAAGTGAAGCATGTTTTCAAAGCAAATATTCATGAGAAAAGTGTTAGATTTGTTAAATATGCTATTTTTAATTAGGAGTATTAGTTTTTTATTGCTGCATAATAAATCACCACAAATTTAGTAACTTTAAACAACATTAATTATCTTAACAGCTTGGGAAGGTTAGGGCACAGCTTAGCTGAGTGCTCTGTTCAGAGTCTCAGAATTCCACAATCTAGATGTCAAACTGCATTTATTTTTCGATCTTGACCTCCTTTTCTAAGCACACATAGTTGTTGGAAGAATTCAGTTCCTTGTTGCCATAGGGCTGAGTTCCCACTCTCTTACTGACTGTTAGCTATGTCCTCTCCTATCCTCAGAAGCCCTCACAGCCCCTTCCCATGTGGACCTCTTACAGCCTCTCTCTGAACCTGGCAGTCATACATTTTCAAAGACAGAGAATCAAAGGAGGGGATAGTCCCTCTTTTAAAAGGCTCACCTGATTTAAGATATGTCCACCCAGAATAATGTCCTTTTTGATTTTCTCAAAGTCAGTGGATTCAGGATCTTCATTTATCTGCAAAATACCTTCACTTATTGCCATATCACATAATTACAGGAGTGATACACCAATGCTTTGGCCACTTTCTAATGTTTAAAAGCAATGTAGAGCTACTACCCCCACTCAAAAGGGCATTATGCAACGATTTCGGTCATTGCAGGTCATTTTAGGATTCTGCCTAAGGTAGTTACTCTGATCTTCCAAAAGCAAATTGATTTTTTAGAGAAAGTAGCTCAATTTATGTTTTACTAATCCTTATTCTGTTTAGCACAAAAAGAGGAAAGTATGCTTCATCATAGAATTGGTTATCATAGGTATAAGAATGTTGGTTTTCTGTTCTCAAAGGAAAGAAGTTTAACATTTCCTGATATTCCAGTTAAATTATCTCAGAGCATCTAGTTAGTGGCTCAGTTTTTATATAATTCCTATTATACAAAAGACAAAATGATAGACCTGTAACAAATATCTAGTATCCTATGTTGGTTTGGACCATAGAAATCTGTTCTATATCTAACCACTTTGCTTTCTATAATACCTAGAATTGTAAAAAAAAATTACTAGTAGGGAGGAAATCTCTTTATCTTAAAAGCCACTTCAACACCAAATAGTGAATTATTTATATAATATATGATTGCATGATGGTGAGTTAATTTGTATCTTTCAAAATGGTTTGGAACTAAGGTCAAAATTAATTAGCAATGAGTCTTTCTTTTCTGCGCACTCTGTATCACACTTTCTGTGCCTGACCTAATGCAACTTACTGTCCATTCACCTTACCATCTTTCACTGTTCATCACACATTTCTTGTGGCACTTTAGTCTTCTCAGGTTCAACAATCCATTATTATAATCAATCCCGTTGCCCTCAATCCTTTCAAAACTTGGACTCTAGTATTATCCAAATGTCAGCTTAGTCCATACTTCTTTCTTCACAATCAAATATAATTGAAGAGAACGCACAACCATGCCAACACATTTTAAATACATGATCATTAAGTTCAAGAGGGCCTGTTTTTTGCCGATTCCTGTCTACCACTCTTCTGAACAAATATTTTAAAACATTTTAAAATATTCTCCACTACCGGTGGAACCAGCTCCCAATATTTCAACGTAGGTTATTTTCTATTTTCCCTAAGTGTCAGCCAGTCTGAGAAATAAAGGGAAAGAGTACAAAAGAGAGAAATTTTAAAGCTGGGTGTCCAAGGGAGACATCACATGTCAGCAGGTTCCATCATGCCTCCTGAGCCACAAAACCAGCAAGTTTTTATTAGCGATTTTCAAAGGGGTGGGAGAGTACGAATAGAGTGTAGGTCACAGAGATCACATGCTTCAAGGGCAATAAAAGATCACAAGGCAGAAGGTCAGGGTGAGATCAAAAGGTCAGGGCAAAACTAGAATTGCTAATGAAGGTCCGTGTCCCACTGGACACACGTTGTCATTGATAAACATCTTGGCAGGAAACACAGTTCAAGAGCAGAGAACCAGTATGACTAGAATTTGCCAGTCTGGAATTTCCTAATCCTAGCAAGCCTGGGGGTGCTGCAGGAGACTAGTGGGCGTTTCATCCCTTATCTGCAATTGCATAAGGCAGACACTCTCAGAGTGGCCATTTTAAAGGCCCCTCGTAGGATTGCTAATTATTAATATTCCTCACTGAGGAAAGAATTCAGTGATATTTCTCTTACTTGTTTTCAATAATAAGAGAAATATGACTCTGTCCTGCCCGGTTCCCAGGCAGTCATATCTAATGGTTATCTCCCTTGTTCCTTGAACATCACTGTTATCCTGTTCTTTTTACAAGGTGCTCAGACTTCATATTGTTCAAACACACAAGCTTTACGAAAAATGTGTGCAGTTAACACAATCTTCACAAGGTCCTGAGAAATGTTTATCCCTATGAGATGAATCACAGATCACAAAGCAGTTTCTCAGAAAGCTTCCTTGTAGTGATTATCTGAAGATATTTCTTTTTTCACCATGGACCTCAAAGTGCTCCCAAATATCCCTTGGCAGATATTTCCAAACTGCCAAATGAAACAGTGTATCCAAACTGCTGAATGAAAACAAATGTTTAACTCTGCAAGATGAATGCACACATTATGAAGCAGTTTCTCAGAGAGCTTCCTTCTAGTTGTTGTCTTGGGATATTGGCTGTTTCACCATTGGCATTAATGAGTTCCCAAATGTCTGTTCGCAGAATGGACAAAAAGAGTGTTCTCAAATGATGAATCCAAAGAAAGGTTAATCTCTGTGAGATGAATGCACACATCGCAAAGCAGTTTCTCAGAAAGCTTCTTTCCAGTTTTTGTTGGAAGGGATTTTCTTTATCACCACAGGCTTCAATGCACTCCCAAATATGCTTTTGGGGGATCCTCCCAAAACTGTGTGGTCAAACAGCTGAATGAAAAGACAGGCTGAACTCTAGAAGCCGAATGCACACATCACAAAGCAATTTCTCAGATCGCTATCTTTTAGTTCTCATCCTGGGATATTCCTTTTTTCGTCATTGGCCTCAAGTAGCTCCAAAAAGTCCATTCGCTTTATGGACAAAAACAGTTTTTCAAAACTGCTGAATCCAAATAAAAGTTTATTTCTGTGAGATGAATGCACACATCACAAAACAGTTTCTCAGAAATCTTCCTTCAAGTGTTTATCCAAAGATATTTCCTCATTCACCATAGACCTCAAGGTGCTCAAAAATATGCCTTGGCAGATGTTACCAACACAATGCTCCCAAACTGCTGAGTGAAAAAAAGTTTTAACTCTGCAAAACGAATGCACACATCATGAAGCGGTTTCTCAGAGAGCTTCCTTCTAGTTATTATCTTGGGTTATTGGTGTATTGTCGTTGGCGTCTATGAGGTCCAAAACGTCCATTCGCAGAATGGACAAAAACAGTGTTCCCAAATGATGAATTCAAAGAAAGATTTAACTCTATGAGATGAATGCACACATCACAAAGCAGTTTCTCAGAAAGCTTCCTTGTAGTTTGTATCTGTAAATATTTCCTTCTCACCATAGGCCTCAAGTGCTGCCAAACAACCTTTGGCAGATTCTACCAAAACAGACATTCCAAAGTGCTGAATAAAAAGACATGTTTAACTCTAGACCACGAATGCACACATCACAAAATGGTTTCTCACATCCCTTTCTTCTAGGTTTCATCCTGCCCTATTCACTTTTTCACCACTGGCCTCAATGAGCTCCCAAATGTCCATTCGCTATATGGACAAAAACAGTTTTTCCAAACTGCTGAATGTAAACAAAAGTTTATCTCTGTGAGATAAATTCACACTTTGCAAAACAGTTTCTCAGAAACCTTCCTCCTAGGGTTTATCCGAGGATATTTGCTTTTTCACTGTAGACCTCAACACGCTCCCAAATATCCGATATTTGGGATATTAAGGGTATGTTACCACCACAGCATTTCCAAACTGCTGAATGAAAAGAAAGGTTTAACTTGGTGAGAAGAATGAAAAACATCAGAAAACAGTTTCTTAGATAGCTTCTTTCCAGTATTTATCCTGGGATATACTTTTTTCATCATTGATGTCAATTAGCTCACATATGTCCACTCGCATAATTTACAAAAACTTTTTTCCAAACTACTGAATTCACAGAAAGGTTTAACTCTGTGAGATGAATGCACATATAACAAAGCAGTTTCTCAGATAGGTTTCTTCATGTTATTATCTTGGGATATGCTCTTTTTCACCATTGGGGTCACTGAGTTCCCAAATATCCATTTGCAGAATTGACAAAAAACAGTGTTAACAAATGATGAATCCAAAAAAAAGGTTTAATTCTGTGAGATAAATGCACGCATTACAAAGAACTTTCTCAGAATGTTTCTTTCTAGTTTTGGTTGGAAGAGCTTTCCTTTTTCACCATAGGCCTCAAAGCGCTGCCAAATATCCTATGGCAGATCCTACCAAAAAAGTGTTTTCAAACTCTGAATGAAAAGAAATATTTAACTTCAGAAGATGAATGCACACATCACAAATCACTTTCTCATATAGCTTTCTTCTAGGTCTCATCCTGGGATATTAGCTTTTTTGCCATTGGCCTCAATGAGCTGCAAGTGTCCAATTGCAGGATGGACAAAGAGTTTTTCAAACTGCTGAATCCAAAGAAATATTTAACTCTCTGAGAAGAATGCACACATCACAAATCAGATTCTCAGAACACTTGCTTCTAGTTTTTAATCTGAACACGAATGCACACATCACAAAGCGGTTCCTCAGATACCTTCCTTCTAGTTCTCATACTGGGATATTCACTTATTCATCATTGGCCTGAAAGGGTTCCCAAATGTCCTTTCACAGTATGGAGAAAGCCAGTGTTTCCAAACTGCTGAATCGAAAGAAATGTTTAACTCTTTAAGATGAATGCATGGATCAAAAGACACTTTCTCAGTAAGGTTCTTTCTTGCTTTCCTCAGAAGATATTCCCTTTTTCACCATAGGCCTCAGTGTACTGCCAAATATTCTTTGGCAGATTCTACTAAAACAGTATTTCCAAACAGCTGAATGAAAATAAGGTTGAATTCAGTGAGAATAATGCACTAGTCTCAAAGTGATTTCTCAGATAACTTCGTTCTGGCTCTCATCCTGGCATATTCCCTCCTTTGCCTTTGGCCAGAAAGAGTTCCCAAATATCCTTTCATAGAATGGACAAAACCATTGTGCCCAAACTGCCGAATCCAAAGAAAGGGTTAACTCTATGAGATGAATTCACCCATCAAAAAGCACTTTCTCAGAAAGCTTCTTTCTAGTGTTTGTCGGAAGATATTTCCTTTTTCACCCTAGGCCTCAATGCACTGCCAAATATCCTTTGGCAGATTCTACCAAAGCAGTGTTTCCAAACTGCTGAATGAAAAGAAAGGTTTAACTGTAGAAGATGAATACATACATCAAAAAGCTGTTTTTCTGAAAACTTCTTTGTAGTTTTTATCTGAAGATTCTTGCTTTTTCACCATTGTCCTCAATGAACTCCAAATGTCCATTTGTGGAATGGACAAAAACTGTTTTTCCAAAATGCTGAATACAAAGAAATATTTATCTCCATGAGATGAATGCATACATCAGTAAGAAGCTTTTCAGAAAACTTCATTCTAGTTTTTATATGAAGATATTTAATTTTTCACCTTTGGCCTCAATAAGCTCACAAATATCCTTTCGCAGATTCTACCAAACCACTGTTTGCAAACTGCTGAAGGCAAAAAAGGTTTAATTCTGCTAGATGAAGTGTGAAAGTCACAAAGGGATTACTTAGATAGGTTCCTTCTGGTTATTATCCTGAGATATTTGTTTTTTTATCTTTGGACTCAATGAGCTCTGAAATATACCTTTGCATATTCTTCAAAAACAGTGTTACCAAACTGCTTAATCCAAAGATATATTTAACTCTATGAGATGAAGGCACACATCAGAAAGTAGTTTCTCAGACAGCTTCCTTCTAGTTTTTGTCTGTAGATATTCCCTTTTTCACCATAGTCCTCCATTCGCTACCAAATATCCCTTCACAGATGCTACCAACACAGTGTTTCCACACTGCTAAATGAAAATAAGGCTTAATTCTGCAAGTTGAATGCACCAAATTCAAAGTGGTTTCTCAGATAATTTCCTTCTAGTTCTCATCCTGGGATATTCACTTCTTCACCATTGGCCTCAAAGAGTTCCATAATGTCCTTTCGCAGAATGGACAAAACCAGAGGTTCCAAACTACTGAATCTAAAGGAAGGTTGAACTCTGTGAGATGAATGCATGCATCACAAGAACGTTATCAGAAAGCTTCTTTCTAGTTTTTGTCAGAAGGTATTTCATTTTTCACCATAAGCCTCAATGCACTGCCAAATATCCTTTGGCAAATTCTACCAAAACAGTGTTTCCTAACTGCTGAATGAAAAGAAAGGTTTAACTCTAGAAGATGAATACACGCACCACACAGTGGCTTCTCAGATACCTTTCTTCTAGTAATTATCCTGGGATATTCTGTTTTGTCACCACTGACCTCAATGAGCTCCAAAATATTCATTTGCGGAATGGACAAAAACAGTTATTCCAAACTGCTGAATCCGAAGAAGCATTTACATCTGTCCGATGAATGCACACGTTGCAAAGCAGTTTCTCAGAAAAATTCCTCCTATTTTTTTATCTGAAGATATTTCCTCTTTGACCATGGACCTCAATATGCTCTCAAATATCCCTTAGCAGATGCTACCAGCACAGTGTTTCCCAACTCCTAAATGAAAAGAAAGGTTTATCTTTGCGAGAAGACTGCTCACATCATTAAGCGGTTTCTGAGATACCTTGTTCTAGTTATGATCTTGGGATATTCTGTGGTTTGCCTTTGACCTCAATGACCTCCCTAATATTCACTCAAAGAATGGACTAAAAGGGGTTTCCAAAAATGCTGAATCCAAAGAAAAGTTTAACTCTGTGACATGAATCTGTACATGACAAAGCAGTTTCTAAGAAAGCTTCTTTCTCATTTTTATCTGATTATATTTCCTTTACAGCAATTGGCCTCAGTGCACTGCTGAATATCCCATTTCAGATTTCATGAAAACAGTGTTAACAAACTGTTCAATGAAAAAAAAAAGGTGTAACTCTGTGAGATAAAGTCATACATCACAAAGCAGTTTCTCAGGCAGCTCCTTTCTAGTTGTAATCTGAGGATATATCCTTATTCACCACAGGCCTCAAAACTGTTCAGTGTACACCTTCTCAGATACCACCAAAACAGTGCTACCAAACAGCTCCATGAAAACTTTAACTCTGTGGGATGAATTAAACATCATGAAGCGCTCTCAGAAAGTTTCTCTCAGTTTTATCTCAGGATTTTTTCACCATAGGCCTCAGGTGCTCCCCATGCTCCCATTGCCAATTCCAAGAAAGGCGGTGATAACCAGCTGTTCCTTAATAGTTATGCTGGCAAGACACAGTTCAACTTTGTCGAAAACATCCACCACTTGATCAAATTGATCATCCTGCGGACACAGAGGCGGTTTCAACGACTGCTAAATCAATAAACATAATCCAGCACTATAAACCGAACCAGGCCAATTACCGTTCTCTCGTAAATTAGAAAAAGACCTTTGACAAAATTCAACAGCCCTTCATGCTAAAACAATAAATTCTGAGTGTGATGGGGCGTACCTCAAAATAATAAAGGCTTCTTGCCGTAGGCTGACCAATATCATACTGAATGGGCAAAAGCTGGAAAAGTTCACTTTAGAAAGCCCAAACAGACAGGGATGCCCTCTCTCACCGCTCTAATTCAATATATTTGGGAGTTCTGGCCTGGAACTGATCAGGCAGAGAAAAGAAATCAAAGGGTACTAATTAGGAAAAGAAAGAATCAAATTCCTCTTTGAGATGACATGATTGTATGCTGAAAAACCCATTGTATGACCAAAGTCTCCATGGCTATTAACCGCTTCAGCAAAGTCTCAGGATACAAAATTATTGCAAAATCACCATTCTTATACCAGTAACAAGATTAAACTGGAAGCCAGTCAACTGAATGAACTTCCATTCTAATTGCTTCAAAGAGAATCAAATGCTCTTCCTAGGAATCAACTTACAAGGATGTGAGGGACCTCTTCAGGAGGCCTGAGCTCACTACTCCAGTGAGAGTAGGGGACACAAACAAATGGAAGACAGCACCACTCGGAAGAATCATGTATCTAAAAAATGGCTATACTGCTGAGTGTTTATAGGTCAGTACCATCACATCTGTTTGCAAGCGGGTTTGCTGCAGAATTGGGAAAAACTGCTTTAAAGTTCATGGAATCAAAAGAGGCCCGCATCTCCGACTGATGAACAGAAACCAGAGTTTGGGCATCAAGCTACCTGACTTAGACTATACTACAAGGCTACGTGTTAAAAGCAGCATGGTACTGGGTACCAAGCAGAGATATGGCTGTGGACAGAACAGAGTCCTCGAAAATAACCACATCACAGCCATCTGATCTTTGACAAAACCCTAGAAGAAACAAAAATAGAAAGTTCCCTATTATTTAATAAATGGTGCTGGGAAAATTGTGATGCATATGTGGCCGAAAGCTGAAACTGGGTCCTTTCGCCATCATACAGAAGAATTAATTCAAGATGGTTAGAGGCTTAGTATTGGGGCTAATACCATAAAAACCCTGGGGAAAACCTAGATGGTACCATTCAGGTTACAGGCATGGGGCAGACTTCTCTAAAACACCCAAGCTGGCAAGCAAGGCAGGGTGATAAAGGATCTCATTAAACTAAGAAACTGCACCACAAAGAAACTACCATGAAGTGCAGACAAACATACAGAATGGGAGAAAATTTTTGCAATCCTACTCTCATCTGACAAGGGTTGTATAGAATTTAAAGGGCTGAAAACAAATTTACGAAAAAACAGCAAGCTCCATCAAAAATTTGGGCTGAAGGATAGACAGACATTTCTCAAGAGACGTTAACAGCCAACAGACACATGAAAAAGCCTCACTCATGTGGCCAGAAAGTACAAATCAAAACCACAGTGAGTTTATCTCACGCAGTTAGAATGAGATCAATTTCCAAAGGTCAGGGAAACAACAGGTGCTGGAGGGATGAGGAGAAATAAGACACTTTTACTGTTGGTTAGGATTTGTAAACTAGTTCAACCATTGCCAGGGAGAAGACAATTATGGTGATTCCTCAAGGATCTAGAACTAGGTGTGCCCATATTATTAGCCATATTCTGGGATTTTTAAAGGATTATAAATCATGCTGCTATAAAGACACATGCACATGTATGTTGAGCCTCATTCCTGTCACTTAAAGACTTGAATGTGCTAAATGTTCACATGTGACAGGTGGGATTAAGAATGGCTATACCTGGGAATACATGCAGCCTGCAAAGAAACGTGAGTTTGTGCTTTGTAGGGACATGGGTAGCTAGGCTCCCACATCATTCTTAAGCAGCTATCTGGGAGCCAAAGCCAAACACATGCTGCTTACTCAGGGTGGGAACTGAACAATGATCCCACTTGGACTCAGAGGCATGCGCTGAGGAGGCTATCATGGGGAGGGGGAGGGAGGGAGGGATTGCGTGGGAGACACCTGATAATGACGAGTTGATGGGTTGTAGGGGTTGCGGTTTGTACAGCAACATGGCACAAGTATACATATGTAACAAATCTGCACGTTATGCACATGTACCCTAGAACTTAAAGTATAATAATAATAAATAAATTTTTTAAAAAAGAAAAGAAAGTTGTAACTCTGTGAGATGAATGCTACATAACAAAGTAGTTTCTCAGAAAGCTTCTTTCTAGTTGTAATCAGAGGATATTTCTTTATTCACCTAGGCTTCAATGCGATCCAAAATATCCCTTCTCAGACTCCACAAAATCATTGATGCCAAACTGTTCCCTCAATGGATAGGTTTAACACTATGAGATAATGCTCACATCACAGAGCAGTTTCTCAGAAAAATTCTTTCTAGTTATATTCTGAGGATATGTCACTATTCACCATAGGCTTCAATGTGCTCAGAAATATCCCTTCTCACATACCACAAAAACAGTGCTACCAAACAGCTCCATGAGAAGAAAGAAGAAAGGTTTAATTCTCTGAGATGAATTCACACATCACAAAACATTATTTCCAAAACCTTCTTTGTAGTTTTTATATGAGATTATTTCCTTTTTCACCATTAACCTCTTTGTGCTCCCAAATATCCCTGCTGATTCCATGAAAACAGTGTTAGCAGATGGATCAAGGAGAAGAAAGGTGTCATTCTGTAAGATGAATTCACACATTTCTTTTCATGTTGCAGTTTGGTAGCACTGTTTCCATGGTATATGAGAAGGGAAGTTAGTTAGCACATTGAAGCCTATAGTGAATATGGAAATATCCACAGATTACAACTAGAAAGAAGCTTTCTGAGAAACTGCTTTGTGATTTGTGAATTCATCTCACAAAGGTAAACTTTTCTTTTCATTGACTATTTTGGTAGAACTGTTTTGGTGATATCTGAGAAGCAATATTAATAAGCGCATTGAAGCCTATGGTGAATAAGGAACTATCCTCAGATTACAACTAGAAAGAAGCTTTCTGACAAACTGCTTTTTGATGGGTGAATTCATCTCACAGAGTTACACGTTTCTTTTCTTTTTTTTTTTTTTTTTTATTTTTATTTTTTAATTTATTTATTATTATTATACTTTAAGTTGTAGGGTACATGT
>NW_022161194.1:0-21194 GCF_008728515.1 Papio anubis | reverse complement strand
TTTGTGATGTGTGACTTCCACTCACTGAGTTACATCTGTATTTCGTGGAGCTGTTTGCAAGCCTTATTTTTGTGGAATCTGAGAACTGATATTTTGGATTACTTGCAAGCCTATAAGGCCAAAGGAAATAACCGCCGATCAAAATGAGAAAGAAGCTTTTTAAGAAACTTATTCGTGATCTGTGAATTCTTTTCACAGAGTTACAGCTTTTCCCTCAAGAAGCCTCTCGCTAAGATTGTTATTGTGGAATTTTCAAAGTGATATTTGGAAGCCCATGGAGGGCTATGGTGAAAAAGAAAATATCCTAAGATAAAAACTGGAAAGACGCTTTCTGAGAAACTGCTTAGTGTTCTGTTAATTCATCTCATAGAGTTATACCTTGCCCCTCAAGAAGTCGTTCGCTAAGTCTCTTCTTGTGGAATGTGCAAAGTGATATTTGGAAGCCCATAGAGGGCTATGGTGAAAAAGAAAATATCCTCAGAGAAAAACTGGAAAGAAGCTTTCTGAGAAACTGCTTTGTGATGTGTGACTTCCACTCACAGAGTTATAGCTGTATTTCGTGGAGCTGATTGATAGCCTTATTTCTGTGGAATCTGAGAACTTATATTTCGGATCCCTTTGAAAACTATAGGGCCAAAGGAAATATATTCCGATAATAAAGAGAAAGAAGCTTTCTGAGAAACTTCTTTGTGTTCTGTGAAATCATCTCCCAGAGTTACAGTTTTCCCCTCAAGAAGCCTTTCGCTAAGACTGTTCTTAAGGAATTTGCAAAATGATATTTGGAAGATCATGGAGGGCTGTGGTGAAAAGGAAAATATCCTCAGATAAAAAATGGAAAGACGCTTTCTAAGAAACTGCTTAGTGTTCTGTTAATTCATCTCAAGAGTTGCAGCGTTCCCTTCAAGAAGACTTTCGCTAAGCCTGTTCTTCTGGAATTTATAAAGTGATATTTTGGAAGCCCATAGAGTGCTAGGGTGAAAAGGAATATATCCGCACAGAAAAACTGAAAAGAAGCTTTCTGAGAAACTGCTTTGTGATGTGTGATTTCAGCTCACAGAGGTACAGGTGTATTTCGTGCAGCTGTTTTCTAGCCTTATTTCAGTATAATCTGAGAACTGATATTTCACATCCCTTTGAAGATTATATGGCCAAAGGAAATATCCTCTGATAAAACAGAGAAAGAATCTTTCTGAGAAACTTTTTTGTGTTCTGTCAAATCATCTCACAGATTTACAGCTTTCCCCTCAAGAAGCCTTTCGCTAAGACTGTTCTTGTTGAATTTGCAAAGTGATCTTTGGAAGCATATGGAGGTCTATGTGAAAAAGGAAATATCCCCAGATGAAAACTGGAAAGAAGCTTCCTGAGAAACTGCTTTTTGTTCTGTTAATTCATCTCGCAGAGTTACAGCTTTCCCCTCAAGAAGCCGTTTCCTAAGCCTGTTCTTATGGAATTTGTAAAGTGATATTTGAAATCCCATAGAGGGCTATGGTGAAAAAGAAAATATCCTCAGACTAAAACTGGAAAGAAGCTTTCTGAGAAACTGCTTTGTGATGTGTGACTTCCACTCTCAGAGTTACAGCTGTATTTCTTGGAGCTGTTTGCTAGCCTTATTTCTGTGGAATCTGAGAACTGATATTTCGGATCCCATTGAAGACTATAGGACCAAAGGAAATATCTTCTGACAAAAAAAGAAAAAGAAGCTTTCTGAGAAACTTCTTTGTGTTCTGTGAAATCATCTCACAGAGTTACAGGTTTCCCCTCCAGAAGCCTTTCGCTAAGACTGTTCTTGTGGAATTTGCAAGATGATATTTGGAAGTCCATTAACGGATACGGAGAAAAAGAAAATATCCTTAGATGAAAACTGGACATAAGCTTCCTGAGAAACTGCTTAATGTTCTGTTAATTCATCTCACAGAGTTACAAATTTCCCCTCAAGAAGCCGTTTGCTAAGCCTGTTCTTGTGGAATTTGCAAAGTGATATTAGGAAGCCCATAGAGGGCTATGGTTAAAAAGTAAGTATCCTCACAGAAAAACTGGAAAAAAGATTTCTGAGAAACTGCTTTGTGATGTGTTACTTCCACTCACAGAGTTACAGCTGTATTTCGTGGAGCTGTTTGCTAGGCTTATTTCTGTGGAATCTGAGAACTGATATTTTGTATCCCTTTGAAGAGGATATGGCTAAAGAAAATATCCTAAGATAAAAAAAAGGGAAAGAAGCTTTCTGAGAAACTGCTTTGTGATGTGTGACTTCCACTCACTGAGATACATCTGTATTTCATGGAGCTGTTAGCTAGCCTTTTTTCTGTGGAATCTGAGAACTGATATTGCCGATTCCTTTGAAGCCTATATGGCAAAAGGAAATATCCTCCGATCAAGATGAGAAAGAAGCTTTCTGAGAAACTTCGTTGTGATCTGTGAATTCGTCTCACAAGTTACAGCTTTTCCAACAAGAAACCTTTGGCTAACTGTTCTTGTGGAATTTGCAAGGTGGTAATTGGAAGCCCATAGAGGGCTATGGTGAAAAAGAAAATATCCTCAGATAAAAACTGGAAGGAAGCTTTCTGAGAAACTGCTTTGTGTCGTTAATTCACAACACAGGGTTACAACTTTCCACTCAAGAAGCCTTTCGCTAAGACCGTTCCTGTGGAATTTGCAAAGTGATATTTGGAAGCCCATAGAGGGCTATGGTGAAAAAGAAAATATCCTCAGACAAAAACTGGAAAGAAGCATTCTGAGAAACTGCTTAGTGATTTGTGACTTACACTCACTGAGTTACATCTGTATTTCGTGGAGCTGTTTGCTAGCCTTATTGCTGTGGAATCTGAGAACTGATAATTCGGATCCTTTTGAAGCCTATAGGGCTAAAGGAAATATCCTCCACTCAATATAGGAAAGAAGCTTGCTGAGATACTTCTTTTTGATCTGTGAATTCATCTCACAGAGTTACAGCTTTTCCCTCAAGAAACCTTTCACTAAGACTGTTGTTCAGGAATTTGCAAAGTGATAATTGGGAGCGCATAGAGGGCTTTCGTGAAAAAGAAAATATCCTCAGATAAAAACTGGAAAGAAGCCTTCTGAGAAACTGCTTTTTGTTGTGTTAATTCATCTTACAGAGTTACAGTTTCCCTCAAGAAGCCGTTCGCTATGACTGTTCCTGTGGCATTTGCAAAGTGATATTTGGAAGCCCATAGAGAGCTATGGTGAAAAAGAAAATATCCACAGACTAAACCTGGAAAGAAGCTTTCTGAAAAACTGCTTTGTGATGAGGGACTTCCACTCACTTAGTTACATCTGTATTTCATGGAGCTGTTTGCTAGCCTTATTTCTGTGGAAACTGAGAACTGATATTTCCGATCCCTTTGAAGCCTATAGGGCCAGAGGAAATATCCTCCGATCAAAATGAGAAAGAAGCTTTCTGAGAAACTTCTTTGTGATCAGTGAATTCATCTCACAGAGTTACAGCTTTTCCCTCAAGAAGCCTTTCACTAAGACTGTTCTTGTGGAATTTGCAAAGTGATATTTGGAAGCCCATGGAGGTCTATGGTGAATAAAAAAAAGAATCCTCAGATAAAAACTGGAAAGAAGCTTTCTGAGAAACTGCTTTGAGTTTTGTTAATTCATCTCACAGAGTCACAGCTTTCCTCTCAAGAAGCCGTGCGCTAAAACTGATCTTGTGGAATTTGTAAAGTGATATTTGGAAACCCATAGAGGGCTATGGTGAAAAAAAAAAATATCCTCAGACAAAAACTGGAAAGAAGCATTCTGAAAAACTGCTTAGTGATGTGTGACTTACACTCACTGAGTTACATCTGTATTCCATGGAGCTGTTTCCTAGCCTTATTTCTGTGGAATCTGAGAACTGATATTTCGGATCCCTTTGAAGCCTATAGGACCAAAGGAAATATCCTCTGATCAAAATGAGAAAGAAGTTTTCTGAGAAACTTCTTTGTGATCTGTGAATTCTTCTCAGAAAGTTACAGTTTTACCCTAAAAAAAGACTTTCACTAATAATACTCTCGTTGTTGAGGATTTTGCAAAGTGATATTTGGAAGCCCATGGAGGGTTATGCAGTGAAAAGAAGATCCTCAGATAAAAACTGGAAAGAAGCTTGAGAAACTGCGTCATGGACGCAGACTTCCATTCACTGAGTTACACTGTATTTCTGAGCTGTTTACAGCCTTATCTGTGGAATCTGAGAACTCATTTCGGATTACTTTGAAGCCTATAGGCCAAAAGGAAATATCATCCTCGATCAAGAGAAAGAAGCTTCTGAGAGACTCTCTTTTGTCGTCTGGGAATTCATCACACAGATTTAATGTTTTTCCCTCGAAGAATTTTTCAAGACTGTTGTTCTGGAATAGTAAAGTGATATTTGAAGCCTATGGATGGTTGTATGAAAAGCAAACATCCCTGTATCGAAACGAAAGGTGCTTTCTGAGAAACTGTTTGTGATGTGTGACTTCCACTCAGGAGTCAGCATCTTTTTTTCGTGGAGTTGTTTCAGCTTCATGTGTCTATGGAATCTGAGAACTGATATTTTGGATCCCTTTGAAGCCTATAGACCAAAGCAGCCATCTCCAATCAAGATGAGAAGGAAATTGAGAAACTTCTTTGTGAACTGTGAATTATTCAAGAGAGTTACAGCCTCGTAGCCTTCAAGACTGTTGTTATGATTTTGCCAAGGGATATTTGGAATAATTACTCTGAGGGCTATGGTGAAAGAAAATATCCTCAGACTAAACTGGAGCAGCTTTCTGAGAAACTGCTTTGTGATGTGTGTATCTCCACTGAGTTAAGCATCTGTATTTCGTGGACCGTTATTAGCCTCTCTGGCTGTGGAATCGACAAACTATTATTCGGATCCTGAAACCAATAGGGCCAAAATTAACATCCTCCGATGGAAACGAGAGCAAGCTTGAGAAACTTCGTGATTCGTGAATTAGTCCTCATTAGAAAGTTACAGCTGCCCAAGAACTTTCGCTAAGACTGTTCTTGTGGAATTTTCAAAGTGATATTTTCAAAGTCATGAGGCTGTGGTGAAAAGGAAAAGATCTCAGATAAAAACTGGAAAGAAGCTTCCCCTTGAGAACTCTTCAGATTCGCAATTGGTCTCAAGTGCCATAGTTTCTTCCTCAAGCCTTTCGCTAACACTGTTGTTGTGGAATTTGCAAAATGATGTTTGGAAGCCCATAGAGGGCTATGGTGAAAAAGAAAATATCTTCAGACTAGAAGTGGAAAGAATCTCTGAGAAACTGCTTCGTGATGGGTGACTTCCACTCACTGAGTTACATCTGTATTTCGTGGAGCTGTTTCCTAGCCTTATTTCTGTGGAATCTGAGAACTGATATTTCGGATCCCTTTGAAGCCTATAGAACCAAAGGAAATATCCTCTGATCAAAATGAGAAAGAAGTTTTCTGAGAAACTTCTTTTTGATCTCTGAATTCTTCTCACAAAGTTACAGTTTTTCTCTAAAGAAGCCTTTCACTAATACTGTTGTTGAGGATTTTGCAAAGTGACATTTGGAAGCCCATGGAGGGTTATGGTGAAAAAGAAAATATCCTCAGATAAAAACTGGAAACAAGATTTCTGAGAAACTGCGTTGTGACGTGTGACTTCCACTCACTGAGTTACATCTGTATTTCGTGGAGCTGTTTGCTAGCCTTATTTCTTTGGAATCTGAGAACTCATATTTCGGATTACTTTGAAGCCTATAGGGCCAAAGGAAATATCCTCCGATCAAAATGAGAAAGAAGCTCTCTGAGAAACTTTTTTGTCGTCTGGGAATTCATCACACAGAATTACTGCTTTTCCCTGAAGAATTTTTCGCTAAGACTGTTGTGGAATATGCAAAGTGATATTTGGAAGCCCATGGATGGCTATGGTGAAAAAGCAAACATCCTCAGACTAAAACTGGAAAGAAGCTTTCTGAGAAACTGTTTGTGATATGTGACTTCCACTCAGTGAGTCACATCTTTTTTTCGTGGAGCTGTTTCCTAGCCTTATGTCTATGGAATCTGAGAACTGATATTTCGGATCCCTTTGAAGCCTATAGGACCAAAGGAAATATCCTCCGATCAAGATGAGAAAGAAACTTTCTGAGAAACTTCTTTGTGAACTGTGAATTCTTCCAAGAGAGTTACAGTTTTTCCCTCAAGAAGCCTTTCGCTAAGACTGTTGTTGCGGATTTTGCCAAGTGATATTTGGAAGCCCACGGAGGGCTATGGTGAAAAAGAAAATATCCTCAGACTAAAACTGGAAAGAAGCTTTCTGAGAAAATGCTTTGTGATGTTTGACTTCCACTCACTGAGTTACATCTGTATTTCGTGGACCTGTTGGCTAGCCTTATTTTTGTGGAATCTGACAACTGATATTTCGGATCCCTTTGAAACCAATAGGGCCAAAGGAAATATCCTCCGATGAAAATGAGAAAGAAGCTTTATGAGAAACTGCTTTGTGATCTGTGAATTCATCTCACAGAGTTACAGCTTTTTCCTCAAGAATCCTTTCGCTAATACTGTTGTTGTAGAATTTGCAAAGTGATATTTGGAAGTCCATAGAGGGCTATGTTGAAAAAGAAAATATCCTCAGATACAAACTGGAAAGAAGATTTCTGAGAAACTACTTTGTGTTCTGTTAATTCATCTCATAGAGTTACAGCTTTCCCCTCAAGAAGCCGTTTGCTAAGACTGTTCTTATGGAATTTGCAAAGTGATATTTGGAAGCCTATTGAGGGCTATGGTGAAAAACAAAATATCCTCAGACTAAAACTGGAAAGAAGCTTTCTGAGAAACTGCTTTGTGATGTGTGACTTCCACTCACTGACCTACATCTGTATTTCGTGGAGCTGTTTGCTAGTCTTATTGCTGTGGAATCTGAGAACTGATATTTCGAATCCCTTTAAAGCGTTTAGGGCCAAAGGATATATCCTCCGATGAAGATAAGAAAGAAGCATTCTGAGAAACTTGTTTGCAATCTGTGAAGTCATCTCACAGAGTTAGAGCTTTAGCCTCAAGAAGCCTCCGTTCGCTAAGACTGTTCTTGTGGAATTTTCAAAGTGATATTTGGAAGCCCATTCAGGGCTATGGTGAAAAAGAAAATATCCTCAGACAAAAACTGGAAAGAAGCTTCCTGAGAAACTTCTTTAGATCTGTGACCATCTCAAGAGTTACAGCTTTCCCTCAAGAAGCCGCTCGCTAAGACTGTTCTATGGGAATTTCGCAAAGTGATATTTGGAAGCCTATGGAGGGCTATGGTGAAAAGAAAATATCATCAGACTAAAACTGGAAAGAAGCTTTCTGAGAAACTGCTTAGTGATGTGTGGCTTCCACTCACTGAGTTACATCTGCATTTCGTGGAGCTGTTTGCTAGCCTTATTTCTGTGCAATTTGAGAACTGATATTACGGATCCCTTTGAAGCCTGTAGGGCTAAAGGAAATATCCTCCCAACAAAAGATAAGGAAGCCGAGAACTTCTTTGTCATCTGTAACTCAAGTCACAGAGTTGCCAGTCTACCAAAGAAGCTGCCTGCCAAGACTGTTGCTGTGGAACTTGGCAAAGTGATATTTGGTGCTCATGGAGGGCTCTGGTGAAAAGAAAATATCCTCATAGAAAAAAACTGGAAGAAGATTTCTGGAGAAACTGCTTGTGATGTGTTACTTCTACTCACTGACTTGAGCATCTGTATTTTGTGGAGCTGTTTGCCAGCCTTTAATTATGTGGAATTGAGAACTGATATATCGGATTCCTTTGGCCTACAGGGCCAAAGGAAATCCTCCATCAAGATGATGAAGTTTTCTGAGAAATTTCTTTTGTGATTCAGAATTCCTTCTAACAGATATAGTTTTTCCCTCAAGCCTTTCGCTAAGCACTGCTGTTGTGGATTTTGCAAAGTGATATTTGGAAGCCCATCGAGGTCTATGGTGAAAAAGGAAAATATCTCAGATGAAAAACTGGAAAGAAGCTTTATGAGAAACTGTGTTCTGCTAATTCATCTCACAGAGTTACTGCTTTCCTCAAGAAGCCGCTAAGACTGTTGTTGTGGAATTTGCAAGTGATATTTGTGCCTATAGAGGGCTATAGAAAAGAAATTATCCTCGATAAAATCCGGAAAGAAGCTTGAGAAACGGCTTTGTGATGTGTGACTTCTACTCAATGACTTACATCTGTATGTCGTGGAGCTGCTTGATACCATTTCTGTGGAATCTTAGAACCTGATTGGATCCCTTTGAAGCCTATAGGCCAAAGGAAATATGCTCTGGATCAGCCGAGAAAGCATAGCTTTCGAGAAACTTCTTTTGTGATCTGTGAATTCATGTCTCAGGTTACAGCTTTTCCCTCAAGAAGCCTTTCACTATGACTGTTCTTGTGGAATTTGCAAAGTGGTATGTGGATCCCATGAAGGGCAATGGAGAATAAGAAAATACCCTCAGATAAAAACTGGAAAGAAGCTTTCTGCGAAACTGCTTTGTGTCCTGTTAATTCATGTCACAGACTTACAGCTTTCTCCTCAAGAAGCCGTTGGCTAAGACTGTTTTTCTGGAATTTGTATAGTGATATCTGGAAGCCCATAGAGAGCTACGGTGAAAAAGAAAATATCCTCAGACAAAAAGTGGAAAGAAGCTTTCTGAGAAACTGCTTTGTGATGTAAAGACTTCCACTCCACCGTTACATCTGCATTTCCGTGAGCTGTTTGCTAGCCTTATTTCTGTGGAATCTGAACTGATTTCGATTTCTTAAAGACTATATAAAAAAAGAAATAACCACCGATCAAAATGAGAAGGAAACTTTCTGAGAAACTTCTTTGTGTTCTGTTAAATCATCTCACAGAGTTACAGCTTTTCCCTTAAGAAGCCTTTCTCTAACACTGTTCTTGTGGAATTTGCAAAGTGATATTTGGAAGCCTATGGAAGGCTATGGTGAAAAAGGAAATATCCTCAGATGAGAACTGAAAGAAGCTGTCAGAGAACTCCGCTTTTGTGTTCTGTTAATTCATCTCGCAGAGTTACAGCTTTCCCTCAAGAAGTCAAGGCCCAGTTCTGTGGAATTTGCAAAGTGATTTGGAAGCCCATGGAGGGCTATGGTGAAAACGAATATATCCTCAGATGAAAACTGGAAAGAAGCTTTCTGACAAACTGCTTTGTGATGTGTGACTTAGACTTACAGAGTTACAGCTGCATTTCGTGGTACTGTTTGCTAGCCTTATTTCTGTGGATTCTGAGAACGGATATTTCAGACGCTTTGTAGACTATAAGGCCAAAGGAAATATCCTCCGTAACAAAGAGAAAGAAGCTTGAGAAACTTTTGTGTTCTGTGAAATCATCTTACAGAGTTATTAGAGCCACCACACAAGAATCCTTTCGCTAAGACGGTTCTTGTGAATTCTAAAGTGATATTTAGAAGCCCATAGAGGGCCAGTGGTGAGAAAAGTAAATAGCCCAGAGAAAAAAAAACTTCAAAAGAAGCTTTCTGGAGTAAAAACAGCTTTGTGATCTGTGACTTCCACTCACAGTGTTATTAAGGCATTTCATGGATCTGTTTGCTGGCTCATTTCTGTGAACTTGAGGTCTTGGATATTTCAGATCCCTTTGAAGACTATAGGGCCAAAGGGACATACCCACCGATAAAAAAGAGAAAAAGTTTTATAGAAACTTGTCAGGTTTCAGAAATCATCTCACAGAGTTACAGCTTCCCCTCAGAAGCCTTTCAGTAAGACTGTTCTGTGGAATTTGGTAAAGGATATTTGGAAGCATGGAGGATATTATGCTGAAAAGGAAATATCCTCGATGATAATCCTGGAAAAGCAGTTCGGAGAAACTGCTTAGTGTTCTGTTAATTCCCATCTCACAGAATTACAGCTCCCTTTAAGAAGCCAGTTTCGCTAAGACTACCTTCGGGTTCTAGAGATATTTGAAGGCCCATAGAGGGCTATGGTGAAAAAGAAAATATCCTCAGAGAAAAACTGGAAAGAAGCTCTCTGAGAAACTGCTTCGTGATGGGTGACTTCCACTCACAGAAATACATCTGTATTTCAGTAGCTGTTTGCTAGCCTTCTTTGTGTGGAATCTCAGAACGAATATTTCGGATCTCTTTGAAGAATATAGGGCCAAAGGAAATATCTTCTGATAACAAAGAGAAAGAAGCTTTCTGAGAAACTTCTTTTTGTTCTGTGAAATCATCTCAACAGCATTACAGCTTTCCCTCAAGAAGACTTTCGCTAAGATTGTCTGTGGAAATTTGGTAGAGTGATATTTGGAAGCATATGAGGACTATGCAGAAACTTAAAACTTTCAGATGAAAAAACCAGAAAGAAGCTTTCAGAGAAACTGCCATGTTGGCTTCATCTCTAGACAGCTTTCTCCCCTGTAGCTGCTTCATAAGCCAGTTCGTGGAATTTTAAAGTGAGATTTGGAATCCATAGTGGGTGGGTGTGAAAAGAAAATATCTCAGAGAAATCCGGAAGAACTTTCTGGAGAAACTGTTAGATGTGACTTCCTACTCAAAGTTACAGCTGTATTTCTGCCTTTGCTAGCCTTATTTCTGTGGAATCAGAGAACTGATATTTCGGGTTCCTTAGTAGACAACAGGGCCAAAGGAAATATCCTCCGATAACAAAGAGAAAGAAGCTTTCTGAGAAACTTCTTTGTGTTCTGTGAAACCATCTCACAGAGTTACAGTTTATCCTCAAGAAGCCTTTCGCTAAGACTGTTCTTGTGGAATTTGCAAAGTGATATTTGGAAGCCCATGGAAGGCTAGGCTGAAAAAGGAAACATCCTCAGATGAAAACTGGAAAGAAGCTTTCTGAGAAACTGCTTAGTGTTCTGTTAAATCATCTCACAGAGTTACAGCTTTCCCCCCAAGAAGCCGTTCGCTAAGCCTGTTCTTGTGGAATTTGCAAAGTGATATTTGGAAGCCCATAGAGGGCTACGGTGAAAAAGAAAATAACCTCAGAGAAAAACTGGGAAGAAGCTTTCTGAGAAACTGCTTTGTGATGTTTGATTTCCACTCAAAGAGTGACAGCTGTATTTCGTGGATCCGAAATATTTGGCCCTATTTCTGTGGAATCTGAGAACTGATATTTCGTAACCCTTTGAAGACTGAAGGGCCAAAGGAAATATCCTCTGATAACAAAGAGTAAGAAGCTTTCTGAGTAACTGCTTAGTGTTCTGTTACTTCATCTCGCAGAGTTACAGGTTTCCCCTCAAGAAACCTTTCGTTAGGCCTGTTCTTGTGGAATTTGCAAAGCGATATTACAAGACCATAGAGGGCTATGGTGAAGAAGAAAATATCCTCAGAGAAAAACTGGAAAGAAGCTTAATGAGAAAATGCTTTGTGATGTGTGACTTCCACTCACAGAGTTACAGCTGTATTTCATGGAGCTGCTTGCTAGCCTTATTTCTGTGGAATCTGAGATCGCATATTTCAGATCCCTTTGAAGACTATAGGGCCAAAGGAAATATCCTCTGATAACAAAGAGAAAGAAGCTTTCTTAGAAACTTCTTTGTGTTCTGTGAAATCATCTCACAGAGTTACAGCATTCCTCTCAAGAAGTCTTTCACTAAGATCTGTTCTTGTGGAATTTTCAAAGTGATATTTGAAGCCCATGGAGGCGCTATGGTAAAAAGAACATCCTCAGAGCTGAAAACTGGAAAGAAGCTTTTTTGAAACTGCATACTGTTCTGTTATCTACATCTCACGGAATTACATCTGTCAAGAAGCCGCTCGCCAAGCCTGTTCTTGTGGATTTTGTAAAGTGATATTTTTAAGCCCAGGGCTATGGTGAAAATGTACAACCAGAGAAAACCGGAAAGAAGCTTCTGAGAAACTGCTTTGTGATGTGTGACTCCATCTCTACAGACTTTACAGCTCTATTTCTTGGAGCTGTTTGCTAGCCTTATTTCTGTGGAATCTGAGAACAGATATTTCGGATTCCTTTGAAGTCTATAGGGCCAAAGGAAATATCCTCCAATGTAAAAGAGAAAGAAGCTTTCTGAGAAACTTCTTTGTGTTCTGTGAAATCATCTCACAGAGTTACAGCTTTCCACTCAACAATCCTTTCACTAAGACTGTTCTTGTGGAATTTGCAAAGTGCTGTTTGGAATCCCATGGAGGGGTATGGTAAAAAGAAAATATCTTCGGATAAAAACTGGAAGGAAGCTTCCTGAGGAAGTGCTCAGTGTTCTGTTAATTCATCTCACAGAGTTACAGCTTTCCCCTCAATAAGCAGTTCGCTAAGCCTGTTCTTGTGGAATTGGCAAAGTGATATTTGGAATCCCGTAGAGGGCTATGGTGAAAAAGAAAATATAGTCAGATGAAAACGGGAAAGAAGTTTTCTGAGAAACTGCTTAGTGTTCTGTTAATTCATCTCACAGAGTTACAGCTTTCCCCTCAAGTCGCCGTTCGCTAAGCCTGTTCCTTTGGAATTTGCAAAGTGATATTTGGAAGCCCATAGAGGGATATGGTGAAAAAGAAAATATCCTCAAAGAAAAACTGGAAAGAAGTTTTCTGAGAAACTGCTTTGTGATGTGTGACCTCCACTCACAGAGTTACAGCTGTATTTCGTGGATCTGTTTGCTAGCCTTATTTCTGGAGAATCTGAGAATTCATATTTCGGATCCCGTTGAAGACTATAGGGCCAAAGGAAATATCCTGCGATGAAAAAGCGAAAGAAGCTTTCTGAGAAACTTCTTTGTGTTCTGTGAAATCATCTCACAGTGTTACAGCTTTTTCCTCAAGAAGCATTTTGCTAAGACTGTTCTTGTGGAATTTGCTAAATGATATTTGGAAGCCCATGGAGGGCTATGGGAAAAAGAAAATATCCTCGGATAAAAACTGGAGAGAAGCTTTTTGAGAAACTGCTTAGTGTTCTCTTAATTCATCTCACAGAGTTACAGCTTTCCCCTAAAGTCGCCGTTCGCTATGCCTGTTCCTGTGGAATTTGTAAAGTGATATATGGAAGCCCATAGAGGGCTATGTTGAAAAAGAAAATATCCTCAGAGAAAAACTGGAAAGAAGCTTTCTGAGAAACTGGTTTGTGATGTGTGACTTCCACTCACAGAGTTACAGCTCTATGTCGTGGAGCTGTTTGCTAGCTTTATTTCTGTGGAATCTGAGAACTGATATTTCGGATTCCTTTGAAGACCATACGGCCAAAGGAAATAACCTCTGAAAGAAAAGAGAAAGAAGCTTTCTGAGAAACTTTTTTGTGTTCTGTGAAATCATCTCACAGAGTTACAACTTTCCCCTCAAGAAGCCTCACGCTAAGACTGTTCTTCTGGAATTTGCAAAGCGATATTTGGAAGCCCATGGAAGGCTATGGTGAAAAAGAAAATATCCTCAGATGAAAACTGAAAAGAAGCTTTCTGAGAGACTGCTTAGTGTTCTGCTAATTCATCTCACAGAGTTACAGCTTTTCCCTCAAGACGCCGTTCACTAAGCCTGTTGTTGTGAAATTTGCAAAGTGATATTTCGAAGCCCATAGAGGGCTATGGTGCAAAAGAAAATAGTCTCAGAGAAAAACTGGAAAGAAGATTAATGAGAAACTGCTTTGTGATGTGTGAATTCCACTCACAGAGTTACAGCTGTATTTCGTGGAGCTGTTTTCTGGCCTTATTTCTGTAGTATCTGGGAACTGATATTTTGGTTCCCATAGAAGAGTATAGGGCCAAAGGAAATATCCTCCGATAACAAAGAGAAAGAAGCTTTCTGAGAAACTTCTTTGTGTTCTGTGAAATCATCTCACAGAGTTACAGCTTTCCTCTCAAGAAGTCTTTCACTAAGACTGTTCTTGTGGAATTTTCAAAGTGATATTTGGAAGCCCATGGAGTGCTATGGTGAAAAAGAAAATATCCTCAGATGAAAACTGGAAAGAAGCTTTTTGGGAAACTGCATACTGTTCTGTTAATTCATCTCACGGAATTACAGCATTCCCGTCAAGAAGCCGTTCACTAAGCCTGTTCTTGTGGATTTTGTAAAGTGATATTTTAATCCCATAGAGGGCTATGGTGAAAAAGAAAATAACCTCAGAGAAAAACTGGAAAAAAGATTTCTGAGAAACTGATTTGTGATGTGTGACTTCCATTCACAGAGTTGCAGCTCTATTTCATGGGTCTGTTTGCTAGCCATATTTCTATGGAATCTGAGAACGAATATTTCAGATATCTTTGAAGACTATAGGGCCAAAGGAAATATCCTCCGATAACAAAGAGTAAGAAATTTTCTGAAAAACTTATTTGTGTTCCGTGAAATCATCTCACAGAGTTACAGCTTTCCCCTCAAGAAGCCTTTCGCTAAGACTGTTCTTGTGGAATTTTGAAACTGATATTTGGAAGCCGATGAAGGGCTATGGTGATAAAGGAAATATCCTCAGATGAAAACTGGAAAGAAGCTTTCTGAGAAACTGCTTAGTGTTCTGTTAATTCTTCTCACAGAGTTACAGCTTTCCCCTCAAGAAGCCGTTCGCTAAGCCTGTTCCTGAGGAATTTTCAAAGTGATGTTTGGAAGACCATAGAGGGCTACGATGAAAAAGAAAATAACCTCAGAGAAAAACTGTAAAGAAGCTTTCTGACAAACTGCTCCGTGATGTGTGACTTGCACTCACAGAGTTACAGCTGTATTTCGTGAAGCTGTTTGCCAGCCTTGTTTCTGTAGATTTAGAGAACAGATATTTCGGATCCCTTTGAACCTTCCGCTAAGAATGTTCTTGTGGAATTTGCAAAGTTATATATGGAAGTCCATGGAGGGCTATGGTGAAAAAGGAAATATCCTCAGATGAAAAATGGAAAGAAGCTTTCTGAGAAACTGCTTAGTGTTCTGTGACTTCCACTCACAGAGTTACAGCTGAATTTCATGGATCTGTTTGCTAGCCCTTTTTCTGTGGAATCTGGGAACTGATATTTCGAATCCCCTTGAAGACTATAGAGCAAAATGAAATATCCTCCGATAACAAAGAGAAAGAAGCTTTCTGAGAAACTCCTTTGTGTTCTGGAAATCATCTCACAGAGTTACAGCTTTCCCCTCAAGAAGCCTTTCGCTATGACTGTTATTGTGGAATTTGCAGAGTGATATTTGTAAGCCCATGAAGGGCTACGTTGAAAAAGGAAATATCCTCAGATGAAAACTGGAAAGAAGTTTTCTGAGAAACTGTTTAGTGTTCTCCTAATTCATCTCAGAGTGTTACAGCTTTCTCCTCAAGAAGTCGTTCGTTAAGCCAGTTCTGGTGGAATTTGCAAAGTGATAATTGGAAGCCCATAGAGGGCTATGATGAAAAAGAAAATATCCACAGAGAAAAACTGCTAAGAAGATTTCTGAGAAACTGCTTTCGATGTGTGACTTCCACTCTCAGAGTTACAGCTGTATTTCCTGGATCTGTTTGCTAGCCTTATTTCTGGGGAATCTGAGAATTGATATTTCGGATCTCTTTGAAGACTCTTGGGCCAAAGGAAAAATCCTCCGAAAACCAAGAGAAAGAAGCTTTCTGAGAAACTTCTTTGTGTTCTGTGAAATCATCTCACAGAGTTACACCTTTCCCCTCAAGAAGCCTTACGCTAAGCCTGTTGTTGTAGAATTTGCAAAGTGATATTTGGAAGTCCATAGAGGGCTATGGTGAAAAAGAAAATATCTTCAGAGAAAAACTGGAAAGAAGCTTTCTGAGAAACTGCTTTGTGATGTGTGAATTCCACTCACAAAGTTACATCTGTATTTCGTGAATCTGTTTGCTAGCCTTATTTCTGTGGAATCTCAGAACTGATATTTCGGATCCCTTTGAGGACTATAGGACCAAAGGAAATATCCTCTGATAACAAAGAGAAAGAAGCTTTCTGAGAAACTTCTTTGTGTTCTGTGAAATCATGTCACAGAGATACAGCTTTCCCCTGAAGAAGCCTTTCGCTAAGCCTGTTCTTGTGGAATTTGCAAAGTGATATTTCGATACCCATAGAGGGCTACGGTGAAAAAGGAAATATCCTCAGAACAAATCTGGAAAGAAGCTTTCTGAGAAACTGCTTAGTGTTCTGTTAATTCATCTCACAGACTTACAGCTTTCCCCTCCAGAATCCGTTCGCTAAGCCTGTTCCTGTGGAATTTGCAAAGTGATATTTGGAAGCCCATAGAGGGTTATGGTGAAAAAGAAAATATCCTCAGTGAAAAAGTGAAGAGAAGCTTTCTGAGAAAGTGCTTTGTGATGTGTGACTTCCACTCACAGAGTTACATCTGTATTTCCTGGATCTGTTTGCTTGCTTATTTCTGTGAAATCTGAGAACTGATATTGCGGATCTTTTTGAAGACTGCAGGGCCAAAGGAAATATCCTCTGATAACAAAGAGAAAGAAGCTTTCTGAGAAACTGCTTAGTGTTTGGTGAATTCATCTCACAGAGTTACAGCTTTCCCCACCAGAAGCCGTTCTTGTGGAATTTGCAAAGTGATATTTGGAAGCCCAAAGAGGGCTATGGTTAAAAGAAAATATCGTCAGAGAAAAACTGGAAAGAAGCTTTCTGGGAAACTTCTTTGTGTTCTGTGAAATCATCTCAGAGAGTTACAGCTTTCCTCTCAAAAAGGCTTTCGCTAAGCCTGTTCTTGTGGAATTCGCAAAGTGATATATCGATGCCCATATAGGGCTACGGTGAAAAACGAAATATCCTCAGATGCAATCTGGAAAGAAGCTTTCTGAGAAACTGCTTAGTGTTCTGTTAATTCAACTCACAGAGTGACAGATTTCACCTCAAGAAGCCGTTCACAAGCCTGTTCTTGTGGAATTTGGGTAAAGGATATTTGGAAGCCCTTAGAAGGCTATGGTGAAAAAGAAAATATCTTCAAGAAAAACTGAAAGGAAGCTTTCTGAGAAACTGCTTTGTGATGTGTGACTTCTACTCACAGAGTTACATCTGTATTTCCTAGATCTGTTTGCTCGTCTTATTTCTGTGGAATCTGAGAAATGATATTTCAGATCTTCTTCCAGCAGTATAGGTGCCAAAGGCACATTCACCATAACAAAGATAAAGAAGCTGAGAAACTTTCTTGTGTTCTGTGAAATCATCTCACAGAGTTAGCTTCCCCTCAAGCAGTTTTCCTAAGCCTGTTCTTGTGGGAATGCAAAAGCGGATATTTTCATGCCCATAGAGGGCTACTGGGAAAGAAATATCTCAAATGAAATCTGGAAAGAAGCCTTCTTAGAAACTGCTTAGTGTTCTGTGGAATACATCTCACACAGTTAGAGCTAACCGCTAGCTGCCCGCTGCTTCCGTTCTGTGGAATCGCAGAATAGACATTCTGACTTCACAGAGGCTATGGTGAAAAAAGAAAATATCCCTAGAAAAACTGGAAAGAAGCTTCCTGAGAAACTGCTGTGATGTGACTTCCACTCACAGAGTTACATCTGTATTTCGTGGATCTCTTTGCTAGCCTTATTTCTGTGGAATCTGAGAACTGATATTTCGGATCCCTTTGAAGAGTATAGGGACAAAGGCAATATACTCCGAGAACAAAGAGAAAGAAGCTTTCTGAGAAACTTCTGTGTGTTCTGTGAAATCACTTCACAGAGTTATAGCTTTCCCATCAAGAAGCCTTTCACTAAGCCTGTTCTTGCGGAATTTGCAAAGTGATATTTCGATGCCCATAGAAGCCTACGGTGAAAAAGGAATTATCATCAGATGAAATCTGGAAAGAACTTTCTGAGAAACTGCTTAGTGTTCTGTTAATTCATCTCACAGAGTTAGAGTTTTCCCCTCAAGAAGCCGTTCGCTAAGCCTGTTCTTGTGAAATTTGCGAAGTGATATTTGGAAACCCATAGAGGTCTAAGGTTAAAAAGAAAATACCCTCAGAGAAAACTGGAAAGAAGCTTTCTGAGAAATTACTTCGTTATGTGTGACTTCCAGTCGCAGAGTTACATCTGTATTTTGTGGATCTGTTTGCTAGCCTTTTTTCTGTGTAAGCTGAGACCTGATATTTCGGATCACTTTGAAGATTATAGAGCCAAAGGAAATATCCTCCGATAACAAAGAGAAAGAAGCTTTCTGAGAAACTGCTTTTTGATGTGTGACTTCCACTCACAGAGTTACATCTGTGTTTCGTGGATCTGTTTGCTAGCCTTATTTCTGTGAAATCTGAGAACAGATATTTCGGATCCCTTTGAAAACTATAGGGCCAAAGGAAATAACCTCCGATAATAAAGAGAAAGAAGCTTTCTGAGAAACTTCTTTGTGTTCTGTGAAATCATCTCACAGAGTTACAACTTTCCCCTCAAGAAGCCTTTCGCTAACCCTGTTCTTGTGGAATTGGCAAAGTGATATTTCGATGCCCATAGAGGGCTACAGTGAAAAAGGAAATATCCTGAGATGAAATCTGGAAAGAAGCTTTCTGAGAAACTGCTTAGTGTTCTGTTAATTCATCTCACAGAGTTACAGCTTTCTCCTCAAGAAGCCGTTCGCTAAGCCTCTTCTTGAGGAATTTGCAAAGTGATATTTGGAAGCCCATAGAGGGCTATGGTGAAAAAAAAATATCCTCAGAGAAAAACTGAAAGGAAGCATTCGGCGAAACTACTTTGTAATGTGTGACTTCCAATCACAGAGTTACATCTTTATTTCGTATATCTGTTTGCTCATCTTATTTCTGTGGAATTTGGTAACTGATATTTCGGATCCCTATCAAGTCTATAGAGCCAAAGGCAATATCATCCGATAACAAAGAGAAAGAAGCTTGGTGAGAAACTTCTTTGTGTTTTGTGAAATCATCTCACAGAGTTACAGCTTTCCCCTCAAGAAGCCTTTCTCTAAGCCTGTTCTTGTGGAATTTGCAAAGTGATATTTCAATGCCCATAGAGGGCTATGGTGAAAAAGGAAATATCCGCAGATGAACTCTGGAAAGAAGCTTTCTGAGAAACTCCTTAGTGTTCTGTGAATTCATCTCACAGAGTTCGCTAAGCCTGTTCTTGTGGAATTTTCAAAGTGATATTTGGAAGCCCTTAGAGGGCTATGGTGAAAAAGAAAATATCCTCAGAGAAAAACTGGAAAGAAGCTTTCTGAGAAACTGCTTTGTGATGTGTGACTTCCACTCACAGAGTTACATCTGTATTTCGAGGATCTGTTTGCTAGCCTTATTTCTGTGGAATCTCAGAACTGATATTTCGGATCCCTTTGAACAGTATAGTGGCAAAGGCAATATCCTCGGATAACAAAGACAAAGAAGCTTCCTGAGAAAGTTCTTTGTGTTCTGTGAAATCACTTCACAGAGTTACAGCTTTCCCCTCAAGAAGCCTTTCGCTAAGCCTGTTCTTGTGGAATTTGCAAAGTGATATTGCGATGCCCATACAGGGGTACGGTGAAAAACGAAATATCCTCAGATCAAATCTGGACAGAAGCTTTCCGAGAAACTGCTCAGTGTTCTGTAAATTCATCTCTCAGAGTTACAACTTTCCCCTCCAGAAGTCGTTCGCTAAGCATGTTCTTTTGGAATTTGCATAGTGATATTTGGACACTCACAGAGGGCTATGGTGAAAAAGAAAATATCCTCAGAGAAAAAGTGGAAAGCAGTTTTCTGAGAAACTGCTTTGAGATGTGTGACTTCCACTCACAGAGTTACATCTTTATTTCGTGAATCTGTTTGCTAGTCTTATTTCTGCGGAATCTGAGAACTGATAAATCGGATCCCTTTGAAGACTATAGGGACAAAGACAATATCCTCCAATAACAAAGAGAAAGAATCTTTCTGAGAAACTTCTTTGTGTTCTGTGAAATCATCTCACAGAGTTACAGCTTTCCCATCACGAAGCCTTTCGCTAAGCCTGTTTTTGCGAAATTTGCAAAGTGATATTTAAATGCCCATAGAAGGCTACAGTGAAAAAGGAGATATCCTAAGATGAAATCTGGAAAGAACTTTCTGAGAAACTGCTTAGTGTTCTGTAAATTCATCTCACAGAGTTACAGCTTTCCCCTCAAGAAACCGCTCGCTAAGCCTGTTCTTGTGGAATTCGCAAAGTGATATTTGGAAGTCCATAGAGGGCTATGGTGAAAAAGAAAATATCCTCAGAGAGAACTGGAAAGAAGCTTTCTGAGAAATTACTCTGTTATGTGTGTCTTCCACTCATAGTTACATCTGTATTTCCTGGATATGTTTGCTAGCGTTTTTTCTGTGGATACTGAGAACTGATATTTCGGATCCCTTTGAAGACTATAGAGCCAAAGGAAATATCCTCTGATAACAAAGAGAAAGAAGCTTTCTGAGAAACTGATTTGTGATGTGTGACTTCCACTCACAGAGTTACATCTGTATTTCGTGGATCTGTTTGCTCGACTTATTTCTGTGGAATCTGAGAACAGATATTTCGGATCCCTTTAAAGTCTATACTGCCAAAGTCAATATCCTCCGATAACAAAGAGAAAGAAGCTTTCTGAGAATCTTCTTTGTGTTCTGTGAAATCATCTCACAGAGTTACAGCTATCCCCTAAAGAAGCCTTTCGCTAAGCCTGTTCTTGTGGAATTTGCAGAGTGATACTTCGATGTCCATAGAGGGCTACGCGGAAAAAGGAAATATCCTCAGATGAAATCTGGAAAGAAGCTTTGAGAGAAACTGCTTAGTATTCTGTTAACTCATCTCACAGAGTTACAGCTTTCCCCTCTAGAAGTCGTTCGCTAAGCCTGTTGTTGTGGAATTTGCAAAGTGATATTTGGAAGCCCATAGAGGGCTATGGTGAAAAAGAAAATATCCTGAGGGCCAAAGGCAATATCCTCCGATAACATAGAGAAAGAAGCATTCTGAGAAACTTCTTTGTGTTCTATGAAATCATGTCACAGACTTACAGCTTTCCCCTTAAGAAGCCTTTCGCTAAGCCTGTTCTTGTGGAATTTGCAAGGTGATATTTCGACGCCCAGAGAGGGCTACTGTGAAAAAGGAAATATCCTCAGATGAAATCTGGAAAGAAGCCTTCTGAGAAACTGCTTAGTGTTCTGTTAATTCATCTCACAGAGTTACAGCTTTCCCCTCAAGAAGCCGTTCGCTAAGCCTGTTCTTGTGGAATTTGCAAAGTGATATTTGGACGCCCATAGAGGGCTATGGTGAAACAGAAAATATCCTCAGAGAAAAACTGGAAAGAAGCTTGCTGAGAAACTGCTTTGTGATGTGTGACTTCCACTCACAGAGTTACTTCTGTATTTCGTGGATCTGTTTGCTAGCCTTATTTCTGTGGAATCTGAGAACTGATAGTTC